>NW_026294606.1:105165228-105189935 GCF_007827085.1 Peromyscus californicus insignis
CCCAGCACTGGGGAGACAGAGGCAGGCAGATCTCTGTGAGCCTGAGACCAGCCTGGTCTACAGAGTGAGTTCCAAACCAGCTAAGGGCTACAATAGTGAGACTATTTATTTATTTATGTGCATTAGTGTTTTGCCTGCATGTATGTCTGAAGGTGTTGGGTACTCTGGAACTGGGGTCACAGACATGGGCTGCCATGTGGGTGTTGGAAATTGAACCCACATTCTCTGGAAGAGCAGCCAGTGCTCTTAACTGCTGAGCCATCTCCCCAGGCCCAAGACTCTCTCTTTCTATTTATTTATTTATTTTTTGGTTTTTTGAGACAGGGTTTTCGGTGCATTTTTGGTGCCTGTCCTGGATCTGTAGACCAGACTGGCCTCACAGAGATCCGACTTGACTGCCTCCCGAGTGCTCGGATTAAAGGCTTGCACAACCGACGCCCCACTCAAGACTCTCTCATTAAAAAAAAAAAAAGTGTTATAAGTTGGCTTCATGGGAGAGGGTAAGGAGTGCAAAGTAGTCTTTATTAAATGATATTAAATGATAGGGTGATCTAGAAAGCATCATTATTTGGTTTGTTTTGAATCAGGGTCTCTCTATGTAGCTCTGGCTGTCCTGGGGCTGTCCTAGACCAGGCTAGCCTTGAACTCACAGAGATCCACCAATCACTACTGGGATTTAGGCATGCACTACCATACCACACTTGGCTATAAATAATTTTTGTTTGTTTTTTTGAGACAGGGTTTCTCTGTGTAGTCCTCGCTGTCCTGAATCTCATTCTATAGACCAAACTGGACTCAAACTCAGAGATCCGCCTGCCTCTGCCTCCCAAGCGTTGGGATTAAAGGCATGAGCAGCCACCACTGCCTGGCTAAATAACCAATTTTTAAAATTAGTTATTTTATGTAGCTCAGGGTGTCCTGGAACTCCTGTCCTAGCCTCTTGGGTATGGTGATTGCAAGCCCACACTCAGCTACTAATCTTATTGGCTTTATTTGTTGATTTATGACCTGGAACTTGCAAAACAGTCCAAGCTAGCTTGGATCTTTGCAGCTATCCTCCAGCCTCTGCCTTTTTTGTGCAGAGGTACTTCTGGCTGGGCTCCCAAGCACTTGGGAGGTGAAGGGAGGAAAATCATATTTGCAAGATCATCCTCTGCTATTTAGTTAGTGCATGGGTATAAGAGAGTTGGTCTCAAAAAACAAAACAGTTGGAGCTGGATTCAGTTTCCAGCACTCACATGGCAGGTCACAACTGTAACTCCAGTTCCAGGGCATCTGACACCTTCACGCCAATGCACACAAGATAAAGTTAAATAAATTATTTTTTTAAAAAAAACAACAGTTGTGCTAAGATGGCTTATTTCAGTTCCATGCCCAGGATCTATTTCGTGGAAGGAGAGAACCAATTCATACTAGTTGTCCTCTGACCTCCACACAAGCGCTGTGGCACGCACGCACCTACACACAAGCACAAATAAATATGATCAAACAAATAAAAATCAAAGACTTTGAGGGTCTGGAACAGTTTTACTATGGAGAATGGCCGGATGAGCGCACCAGAGTTGAGAGGAACCACCCAGTCTGTCCGTAAGTACTGTGCTTCACCTAGTGGGAATCTGGGCACTGACGCTTCTTTCCAGTGGGCTCAGGACAGTCAGGGATCCCACAGTCGAAGGTCTTTGGAGAATCGGGAGCAAGGTCTACAAGTTGAACGAAGCGGGAAGCCCTGTTGGGAGGTTGTGGGTAGAGACTTCACGGCTATACCGCGAGCGCCCTGAAGCGACGCCGGGGCTGTGCCCCATTAAACTGGAGCCTGTAGCGTTTCAGGCCTTGAAGTTTAAATAACCAGGACGAGGCGTGGCGGATGGCGGCTAGAAGGAACTAGTTGGAAGGGAGTGTCCTACTGGAAAGTCTGAACTGACGCAGGGCAGGCGCGCTCCGGAAAGGGAGGGGCTTTACCTCAAGGTTTCACTAGGTTCCTTGAGCAAATATTTGACATTCCAGGTTTATCGTCGGGGGCGGGGCTTAGAAGGCTGGCTCCCGGTGGGCCGCTCGGATAGGGATTGCAAGGTTCGCCCACCAACCACCTTCCACTATATCTGTTTACTGTGTTCCTGCGCTACTGTGTGGGAAAACCCGGGAGGCGCACTACCCGTTATAGGTTCCCTGGCTCCGCACTCCTTCCTTGGGCATGAGTTGGGGATGCGCCCGGGTTCTGGGCTGCTTTTTATCCAAGACTCATATATAGCGCCCCGCTTTTCTAAACACACGAGGTTCTTCTTCAGCCTTGGTTTTGGTATCCTGCATCTCCAGGCTGTAGGTCTTTCCTCCCGCCAGATTACTAGTTACAGTCGAGTAGAAGGAAAACTATCCCGAGCGCGCAGGGCGGCCTGGAAACAACAGTAAAGGAGTCTCACCAAACTCCATGGGGCGGATGGGACTAGTCTGAATTGGGTTGGGATGCAGACTGTAGCCTGCGTGCGCGCGTACACAGCTCACCGCTAGCCGGTACCTGCCGGAGTGCTTTCAATCTCCAGATCGTACATCTATCGTCCAAGAAAAGACGGAAACAGGCAGGCCACCCCCAAGTGGGGTAGGTAGGCTGAGTCTCCAGGCGCCGATCATTTAGCTGGTTTAGCTTTGCTTAGGATGCAGCTCTCTAGGGTTTGAGGAAAGGTGCTCCTTCCCTGGCATCAAGGCTTGAGCCCTCGCGTCCACAGTGACTGTGCTTTGCACTGCCGGCACTTGGCCGACGCAGCCCAAGGCGGACTCTAACACCTGTACGGGCACGTTCTTCCCTGTGATCTCTAGTGACCGCCCACAGCTCTAAGAACCCTTGATCTTTGCCGCCCTCCCATTCCCCAACCGATCCTCCAGTGGATACGTGGTAGCGCTCACTGTCGGGTTTTGACCCTTTGTGACTTCCATTAACCCCCAAGCCGGACGTCGTGACCCCTCTACAGCCCATAGATTGACTCCTTTTGGCTTCCACGGGTTCCGCATGACCCTCGCGGAATGGAAAAGGCCTCTGATTCTGAACGTTCTTTTGCGGAGGACCCATTGCCTGCTGGAGAGGAAGCAGGAGACAGAAGGAGTTCGTCCCAGGAGTCCCGCAGGGCTCCAGCCGCCGAGCACACGCCAAGGCTAAAGTGAGTGCTCGCCTCCTGGCCAGGGTTCTGGCCCTCCCCCGAGGTTCCCGGGGCCGCCCCGATCACGTGGTCCTCGGGGCGGCAGGTATCTCGCCGGAGTAGGCTGGGACCAGCAGCCGCACCGCCCAGCCCCAAAGGGCACCGCGGGCGGGTCTCTGCAGCTCCCACTGTAACAGCCCCGCCGCAGGTGCCGCCCCCAACACCCCGGATCCCGCCCAAGCTCCTCTGTTTGCCGTCGGTCGGTGCGTGCGTGCGCCTCGTCGGTCCGCGTGTGTGTGTGTGTGTGTGTGTGTGGCCGAGCGCCCCCTTCCTCTGCGGCCATGACTCCACCGCCGCCTCCGCCCCCACCCCCGGGCCCAGATCCCGCAGTAGACTCCGCCACCGACCCCAGCCCCGGGCCCGAGTCGCTGGTCGTTTTGTTTGGGGCCACTGCTGGTGCGCTGGGGCCGGACCTAGGCTCGGACGAGACCGACTTAATCCTCCTAGTTTGGCAAGTGGTGGAGCCGCGCAGCCGACAGGTAGGGTGGAGAGAGGTGGCGGGGCCCCGCAGGACGCTTCAAGGCCGGCGAGGCACAGCGGCTCACCGGGCTATCCCTGCTGCTCTTAGGTGGGGACCCTGCACAAGTCGCTGGTTCGCGGCGAGGCGGCTGCACTGAGTCCGCAGTGCCGCGAGGCGAGCGGCCTCAGCGCAGACAGCCTAGCGCGGGCGGAGTCCCTGGACAAGGTGCTGCAGCAGGTGAGCCAGCCTGGGGGTCCGCGTGGGTGGTGTGGAGCAGCGAGGCGATCGAGGCGCTCCCTCGCCGGGGTGAGCGCCGCGACTTCCCTGGCAGACAGTAGGACAGCGTCTTGTTTGAAACTTCTGAGCGACTACCGCGTGCTAGGCCATTCCCAGAGGCACCTTACTTTCCAACCTTTACAGGCACCCACTCCTGTTGAGGGGGTGACAATAGCGGCTGAGGGATCCACCCCTGAGGTCCCTTCATCTGCCCCCCTCCCCCGCTAGCAGAGGAGCGAGGTCCAGACCACTCAGAAATAGGGTCAAGGAACTCAAGTTTGGCCCTGGATCACTGGTCCCTGCTGCCTGCTCTCTTGGGAGCGGCTGGAGCGGGGGCGTCGGGCGGTGTCTGCCTCAGGGGCAGACGCCGCTAGGTGAGGGCTGCTGGTTTAGGCCTGTCCCAGCCGACTAGCCAGGCGTGGGTGCTGTCCGTACTCTACCTGGGGGCTACTCGCCTGCTGAGCGTGAAGGCCTCGGGTCCTGCTCCCCTTCCCCCGACCCCGTCAAGTGGGAATTAGTCTTACTGCTCATTTTCTGTCTGCACTGCTGCACTCACCCCATGACCGAGTTATAACGAGTGTAAGGTCTTTAGAAGCATAGAATCTTTCCTCTTCCAACCCTGTGGTTCTTAATGAGGAAACAAAGATGCTCAATCTGAGCATGTTGCAGAAGGGCTCCAGGCCTAACCTATTGCTCACCTGGGAGGGTGCTGCAGAAAATCTGGGTGCCTTGCTGTCAGCCTTAGGCTGAAAAGTGTCACAGAATTGGCAGGGGAAAGGCAGGAGCGTGCTGGGCAGCCTTCAGAGTGCTACCCCCTCTATGAGCAAACAGTTCAGTGCCAGTTGGTCGATAGGGTGTGGGTCAAAGCTCAGGCGGCCGCTAGCGTCCAAGTATGAAGCTCTGTCCTTGGTGTTTCTCCGTTCCTGGGTTGGTCAGACCAAGGGGCGGGGCTGCCACTGACCATGAGCCTTCTGGCCCTCGGGCAGGTGTGAGCCTCCCCCACCTGTCTGAGGTTGGTGCCTGGTCCAGGACAGGTTTAACCTGCTTTGCCCCGCCCCTCTCCACCTGCTTGCCTCACTCCACCAGGTGTTTGCTCTGGCCTTACTCCAGACTCCTGGAGTGTTTGATGGGGGCTTGGGTTATGTGTGACTGTTCTCATTTGGCCTAGAGGAGGTGACAGTGGACTAGGGCAAGGGTGGTGATTAGGAGGAGCCTGGGATATAGAGCAAGGCCTTCTACTTCCCAGGCAGGGTAGGGCTGAACATCCTGCTGAACCAGCTTTGCAGCCTGAGTCCCTCCCTCCTCCTACCCCCAGTTTCAGCCTGCCTAGCTGTGAATCTATGTCTGAGTCTCCACTCCCTGTCCCCAGTTCTCACAGCTGGTGAGCAGGGATGTGGCTCTGCTGGGCGGAGGCCCCTATGTGCTCTGCACTGATGGGCAGCAGCTGTTGCGACAGGTTCTGCACCCTGAGGCCTCCAGGAAGGTATGCCATTAAGGGCACATGGGTGGTTGGGTTTGCAAGATCCCTGTTGTTGTGGGAATGAGCAGGATACCTTAGTTCACCTCTTCATCCCTACTCCCATGTGCTCCCAGAACCTGGTGCTCCCGGACACCTTCTTCTCCTTCTACGATCTCCGAAGAGAGTTCCATATGCAGCACCCAAGCGCCTGCCCCACCAGGGACCTCACAGTGGGCACCATGGCACAGGGTACCTGTGACCCAGCAGAATTAAGGTGGAGGGGTGGCTAATCTGTCCAAGCATGTGCTCACTGCTGTAGGGGTTATACTAATGTAGGCAGGTCTTTGTCTTTGGCCTTGTCCTTTAGGGTTCCCATGACTGCACCTATGCTGGGATACATTTGGAATGTGGGCATGTCTGTGTTTGGTCTGAAGGCCTGTAGGTGCATGTGTGAGCTGGGCCATAGCTAGTGTTTGCTAAGATTCTGCGGGTGTTTGGGGGTGATGTGGGGTGTATGAACCTGGACCCTAGTTGTCACTTCTCTGCCTGTAGACTTGGGACTAGAAACAGATGCAACAGAAGATGACTTTGGGGTCTGGGAAGTTAAGACCATGGTAGCTGTTATTCTCCACCTACTTGAAGGGCCCAATGGTAAGAATCTTGCACGGCTTGTCACCTACTGTCAGGGTTGGGTGAATGCCTATTCCTTGGAGTCCTTTTGCAGACTTGTGACCTTCTCTAAGAGAACACAAGGTGGAAACCCCTCTATGACCTCCTCAATTCCCTCACCTGTCCTATTTTTGCAGAGCTTGGTGGGGAGACTTCCTCCACCAGACCCTGCTGACCCCCATGCCATCTCCTCTCAGGTCAGTTGTTTTCGAAGCCAGAGGTGGTAAAGCAGAAATATGAAACGGGGCCTTGGTGAGTGTGGGAGCAGGGGTGGGGGTGACAACATTTGGACAGCTCTGATCCCGTGTCCTGCCCCCACAGCAGCAAGGCTGATGTGGTGGACAATGAGACTGTCGTACGGGCCCGTGGGTTGCCCTGGCAGTCATCAGACCAGGATGTGGCTCGATTCTTCAAAGGGCTCAACATTGCCAGGTGGGTGTGGCAGGATGGGAGGGGTAAGCGGGCAAGCCTACCCAGGAGGCACTAACAACACTGGCTCCACAGGGGTGGTGTAGCACTCTGTCTCAACGCCCAGGGCCGCAGAAATGGCGAGGCCCTCATCCGATTCGTGGACAGCGAGCAGCGGGACCTAGCGCTGCAGAGACACAAGCACCACATGGGTGTCCGCTATATTGAGGTGGGGCTTTGGGCTAGAAGTGGAGCAGGGCAAAGCTGAGTAAGGACTGAGACCTATGGGCTGCTTTCTATACCCACAGGTATATAAAGCCACAGGGGAGGAGTTTGTAAAGATCGCAGGGGGTGAGTGTGCCCATAGAAGGCTCTTGATCTATCCCTTTCCCTACCACTCATTGCTTCTTGGGTCCCCTGTGGGTGCATGTTACAAGGATTAAATCAGCAAGTGTCTCCTGTTCTTCCAACCTAGGCACATCACTAGAGGTGGCCCGTTTCCTGTCCCGGGAAGATCAAGTGATCCTGAGGCTACGGGGACTCCCTTTTTCAGCTGGGCCAACAGATGTTCTGGGCTTCCTGGGGCCAGAATGCCCAGTGTCTGGGGGTGCTGATGGGCTGCTCTTTGTGCGCCACCCTGATGGCAGGCCAACCGGAGATGCCTTTGCTCTCTTTGCCTGTGAGGAACAGGCACAGGCTGCTCTGCGCAGGCACAAGGGCATGCTGGGTAAGCGATACATCGAACTCTTCAGGAGCACTGCAGCTGAGGTGCAGCAGGTGAGCACTCCAGGCTCCCTATGTCTCAGTGCGCCTTGGGTGGCGACATAGCCTGGTAAACCTGCTGCCTTTCTTACTAGGTCCTGAACCGCTATGCAACCAGCCCACTCCTTCCCACACTGACTGCTCCGCTGCTGCCCATGCCCTTCCCACTGGCAGGAGGGGCCGGGAGGGACTGTGTCCGCCTTCGAGGCCTGCCCTACACAGCCACCATTGAAGACATTCTGAGTTTTCTAGGAGAAGCAGCAGCTGACATTCGGCCTCACGGTGTGCATATGGTGCTCAACCAGCAGGTGAGACTACGGCTAGGAAGGGCACCAGCACAGGGCGGGAAAGGCTATGTTAAGAGTAAGGCGTTTTTATATGTGGCAAACCGCTTACAAGGTGGTGTGCACAGGGCCGGCCATCTGGTGATGCCTTCATCCAGATGATGTCATCGGAGCGTGCTCTGGCTGCTGCCCAGCGTTGCCACAAGAAGGTGATGAAAGAACGCTACGTGGAAGTCGTCCCTTGTTCCACAGAGGAGATGAGCCGTGTGCTGATGGGGGGTTCCTTGAGCCGCAGTGGCATGTCCCCCCCACCCTGCAAACTGCCCTGTGAGTGCTTCATGGGCTAGAGGAGGCATGTGGGAGCCAAGGTGTTGCAAGCCACCACTTTCCATTCTAGTTGCCCTATCCAGGGGAATTGTGGGCTCTCTGTAAATGTGCTCTTTACTTGTCTCTAGGCCTCTCACCACCTACCTATGCCACCTTCCAAGCCACCCCAGCCCTCATTCCCACAGAGACAACTGCACTATATCCTTCATCTGCACTGCTTCCAGCTGCCAGGGTACCTGCTGCCCCTGCTCCTCTTGCCTACTACCCAGGGCCAGCCACTCAACTGTACATGAACTACACAGCCTACTACCCCAGGTACCTTGCTTCTAGGACTGCCTCACAGACTTGCTGTCACCATTTAGAAGGGTCCTGATAGATTTCTGGCCCAGATAATCCAAGATCACTTAGAAATCAGACTTCATTTTGATGAGATGGCAAGGGAGTTACAGGTGTGGGCTGACAGATTGGAGATATCACTGTAGAGGTAGAGGTGCAGGAGGGGATGGTCTTGGTCTACGATACAGGTGGGATGTGTGACTCAATTCCTGTCTCTCCCACCCTAGTCCCCCAGTCTCCCCCACTACTGTGGGCTACCTCACCACACCTCCTACTGCCTTGGCCTCTACTCCCACCTCAATGATGTCACAGCCAGGGGCCCTGGTCCGAATGCAGGGGGTCCCATATACGGCTGGTATGAAGGATCTCCTCAGTGTCTTCCAAGCCTACCAGGTGAGGTTGTGTGGTTGGGAGGGCTTGAGGGTCTAGCTGAACCTGGAGCTCCATCCCCTAAATCCGTGTCACTTCTGCAGCTGGCCCCTGATGACTACACCACTCTGATGTCTGTTGGTGACCCACCTCGCACTGTGTTACAAGCTCCCAAGGAGTGGGTGTGTTTGTAGAAGAGGAAACCAGGAAGCAGACTGAGCTGATGTCCTCCGCTAACATGCCTTTTCTGAGTGCAGAGTACCTTCAATCCAGTGGCTTCTTTCTGGCTTGTCCAAGCTCTCAAAGGCACCATTCTCCTTCCTCCCACATACCCTTGTTCCTCTGCCTGCTTACCCTAAAGATGACTACCTTACAGGCAGGGCTGGGGTGATGAGGCTGCTCTATTCCTGATGGTGTGACACCCAGGAAGCCTTTGATCTGTCCTTGGCCCTCAAATACTAGAGTTGAAGGGTACACAGCAGGCCCAGGTTGATATTTATGATTCTTGGGAAAATCAAGAGTCCACCTGAGCCCGAGACCCCAACTCTCTACTCTCCATATCCTTCCAGGAGGCAGGAAGGCAGCAAGTTAGTACCCACCCTCAGGGTACCTGGACCTCAGAAACAAAGTGCCAGGGGTGGCCTCAAATAAGTCCCCTCCAGCCACACCCAAGGACTTCAGATGGCAAAACCAGCAGCTGGACGTGATGGTTCACGCCTGTAACTCAGCACTCAGGAGGCAGTTTGGTCTACATAGTCAGTTCTAGGCCAGCCAAGGCTATATCCCTACCACAAACTACAAAAACACCAAGCTATTCTGGATTGTGCTCTGCAATATCCCCAGAGAACACCAGAGGGCAGGTAGCACTTGCAAACTCAGGATGAATTTAAATGGGACTTTGTCAACGTTTTCTTGCAACACCTTGGAAGACCAGTTGTCCAGAGCCCAGCAAACACTGTGGTATGTCCTTTGCATCCATTAATGGGTGCAGAACTCATCCCAGAAGGAATTTTGAACTCTATCTTTTCCGTAAAGTGAATGAAAGTTCCTGGTCAAGTGGACTTTTAAGAAGCCACAGAGCCCTTAACTCTGGCCCAAAGGGTTCCACAGCAGTCCCAGATGGATAAAGACTCAGATTTCAAGGAGACTGTTCATCTGTTTATTATTTCAGCACTGTAACCGAGGAGGAGCCTCAACTGCCGCCTCATCTTCCCTTTGTGTTTGTGTAAGGAGCACTGCACTCCTATAAAAGATTTTAAAATACAAAATGTACAAGAAAACACAATTCCAAGTGCTGTAAACATAACTGAGAACCAATTTCTTTACTTAAACATCCGTTCTATAAAACACGTGGTTTCAACTTGAGCCCATCTGAGCCTTGTTCAGATACAGAACAAGGTGACCATGTGTCCTACATATTAAAAACTGGGCCTCAGCTAGGCCCAGCAGAGGTCTGGTGATACTGGCTGGTCCTGGGTGGTGGTGGTGGGTTGTACCCAGGGCAGCAGCACCACATATGAACCCAAACATTTCTTTTTAATGTTTTCAGCCATGTTTCTTGCATCTCTAGTAAACAGAAGGCTGCTCCTCCATTCCTCAACCCAAGGTCTAGTACAGGTGAGAGGAAAGGGTGTGTGCTAGCAAATGCCCAGTTGCTCAGTGCTGTTACTAGAAATCAATTTGCATAGTCCAATGGATGTGTGCTTTACCATCACTATTTTGCACAAAAATTTAAGTCTTTATCTACAAAGCCAAAAAATATGACTCTTCCAAGAAAGCTTATACAAAGCTAATATAAAACTGTTACACAGAATACAAAGCTCTATTTAAAATCTAACTGTTTTAAATACGAAAGCATTTCTAATGCTACAGGCATCAAGGTATTTAAAAGGCATCAGAATTTGGTGCATAGCAACTCTGGATCATAGAGGCTTTTATTCTTGAAGGCAGCAAAGCAGCACCCCCAAGGGGTCATGCAAATGACCCCACATGAGGCAGCTACCCCAGGGGAAAGAGGGTGGAAGCAAATTTGGCCAAGTCTCTGCAAATTCACCTGAGAGGTCAATGCCCTGTAGATGAAGCTGTGGGCTACCAACCACAGGCCCTAAAGCAAATCTCACTATCCACACTCACTGATACAAAACTCACTTTCAGAGAAATTTGGAAAATATCCAGCTCCAAGAATGGCCAGAGCATTTGCTGACAGACTGTTTCCTAACTAGTTAGAGGGGAGAAATTTAAAGCATCATGTTAAAAACAAACACATATTTCCCTCATCCTGAATCAGTATCTCCTACCCTGCTCATTAGGGGTGGTGGGCAACAGCCTAGACCCTGCTTAGGCCTGATACAGCCTTGGTAAGGAAAGCCCTATCATCAAGGATCACAATCCCCTAAAGTAACAGCATTAAGTTGTTAGCCAGTGCAGCAGTGTCTCACCTGTGGGCACTCAATTTGCTTCCTGAATAAATGAAAGTACATTATTTCACTTGAAAACACTGTCAAATTTAGGGAATTTAAAAGGGAAGGGGTAAAGGCAGGGTTTGGGAACAGTACCCAACTAGGGCACCTCCTTTGGTAGACAGCAGGCTGGAGATTCTGCTGGCCCCTGCCTTGGACAGAAGCCTAACCAGCAGCAGCACCAGGTGTCTTTGGTGTGGAAGGACAGGTCTATGACACCACTTCAGTTTTGGATGTGCTTCAAAGCCTTTTGAGAAAAGCCTGGTTTTTAGGTCATTCAGTCAGGACACAGGGGACAGAATCATTGCAGGCTGTAAACAGAATAGGAGATAAGCCTTCTATGCCATTGTGAATCTTAAAGCCTTCTCATCTGGATCCTGCATTTTCTCTGCCTCTCCTAGTACACAGCTCATTCATGTTTAGCTCCCGACGACACTGCCGGCCTGACTTCAAGGAGATTGGCTTCAAAGACTACAGACTCAAGGCAGATGCTCCCACTTGAAAAGTTAGGTAGAAAATAACTACCCAAGCTAAAACCCTACCTTTGAAATTCACCTTACAAATGATCATTTTACCCCAGGTCCTGAGGGAAGAAAACAGCTTGAATGTGGAGCTAATGGAGAGGCTGCTTGATGACTATCTAAAGTTACAAAAAGACTTATGCTCTGGAATGTATTCATATTCCAACACTTCAATGATGGAATGGTCTCTTCTCGATTTACCTAACATTGTACTTTTTATAAAGAGTATAAGCTACATTTGGCTTTATTTCCTATGAATCTATGAAAGGCTTCAGGATGCATGCTAAGTTTTTGAGGTGTAAGTGTGGACTAAGTATATTTTTTTTTGTCTGCCTCTGGGAGGTTTTATCAAAATTTCTTACTTTAAAAATATCATCAAGACTAAAGGGCTCTTCAAATGACCAGAAAGCAGTACAAATTACTAATCCTAGCTATGCAACCAGGTCACCTGCAAGAGCAGCACCTCTGAAATAGAGAGCCTGCTGCATTCACACTCAAAGCACCCATCATATAAAAGTATCCTATTTAACTTAAAAAAAAAAAAAAAAAAAAAAGCAAAGCTCATTTTCCCACAGCTTAAAACAGCCTATGCTGTTCCTGTTCTTTTACAAAATCTGCTCAAGGCTTGAGGTGGAGGAATGCTGCTTTTCCCACAGTGAGTCCAACTCCTGGAACAGGTTCTGAAGTCTGGTTGGAAACCCACGGTCCAAGAGAGAAGCAGGTAGTGGGCACAAAGCTGCAGTTAGAGCCCATCAGATCTTCCTAAATCTGGGGACTTGGAACGTGGGAGAGGAGCGTCTCTGCTCACCTCTGGGCCTTGGGAAACAGAAATCTGGGACATGTCTCTCCCAATTATCTCGTTCACTGAAAAAGAAAAAGAAGAGTGGTTAGTGACCTCAAAGGAGTAGGAGGTTTTCCTCTTAGACATTTCCCTTGCAATGGCTTTGAGTAAAAAGGTAAAGGCTGTACTTGAAGCTTACTCCAGAGCTGAATGGCATAAAGATACAAGCATCATTCCTCAAGTGGCTGCAGACCACCCCCCCACTTTCCCCCCTCTCAATTCTGTTTGGATTTTTAAAGAAATGACTGAGAACAGGAAAATTTTGTTAAAATTTATTTTATTTTATGTATATGAATGTTTTGCCTGCATGTATGTCTGCGCACCATGCACTGTCACTCCTGGTGCCTTGGATGTCACGAGAGCACAGGATCCTCTCAAACTGGGGTTTTAGATGGCTGTGAGCCACCATGTGGGTGCTGGGAATCAAACCCAGATCCTCAGCAAGAGCAGCAAGTGCTCCCCCCCCCTTTCATTTTTCGAGACGGAGTACATGGTTTCTCTGTATAGCCCTGGCTGTCCTGGAACTCTGTAGACCAGGCTGGCCTTGAACTCAGAGTCACCTGCCTCTACATTCTCTGTAGACCAGGCTGGCCTTGAACTCAGAGGTCACCTGCCTCTACCTCCCAAATGCTAGGATTAAATGCTTGCACCACCACCTCAGGCTTTGCAGCAAGTGCTCTTAACTGCTGAGTCATCTCTCCAACCTCAACAGGAAACATTCTTATTCTCATTCCAAAGGCTCATGCTCCTAGCAGAGCTGATAGGTACTTTAAAAAAAATTTTCAAAAGTCTTTAAAAGTAAATGTTCACCTTAACTCTAATTTTTCCTACTTTGAATCCCTCTGGGAATGTTTCTCCTTCTGATTTCCCACAGTGCCACCTAATGATATAAAGTGAAAGAAATGTTTTAGCCAGAGTGAACCACCAAGCTTGAGGGGCTACTCTGTTGTCTTGTCCTACTACATGTACCCTTTATTATGTGGAGGCATCTGCATACATGTGGCCCTTTTTAATCGCAGGCTTTTGCCCAACAGCTCAGAAAGCACAGTGGTCTGTGAGGAAATGTCAAGAACTTCCATATAAAAGAAAAAAAGAAAGCTGGGTGTGGTGGCTCACACATGTAAGTAACCCCAGTCAGTGCTCAGGAACCCAGCCTTGGCTACATATTGCACTCCAGACCAGGCTGGGCTACTGAGTGATACACTGTTCCCCGCTAGAAACAAACAAAAAGAGAGAAAAGCTGGGATTATAGGTATCTACTACCATACCTACCCTTTCTTTCTTTTCAAATAAAGATTCCTTTCATGGGGACTGAGGAGATGGTTTAGCAGTTAAGAGCACTTGCTGCTCTTACAGAGGACTCAAGTTTGGTTTCCAGCACTCACATGACAACTCATAACTGACTGTAATTCCAGTTCCCTTTTCTGGCTTCCCCAGGCATGCACAGAGTGTACATACATATATACATGTAGGCAAAACACTCATGCACATAAAAGAAATCATCTAAGAAATTCAAAGATTCCATTCATATATGTGTGAGTGTATGTATATATGTACAGGTGGCTTTAAAAATATCATTCTATATAATTTTACTTTTAAAGAAAAGTATTTCAGCCGGGCAGCGGTGGCAAACACTTTTAATCCCAGCACTCTGAAGGTAGAGGCAGGTGGATCTCTGTGAGTTCCAAGTCTAACCTGGTCTACAGAGTGAGTTCCAAGACAGCCAAGGGTACACGGAGAAACCCTGTCTTGAAAAAACCAAACCAAAACAAAACAAAAGTCATATGGTGATCTCTGGGGCTTCTTAGCTGCCTGCCTACTGAAAGATCTGTCTCAAAATAAGGTGGAAAGTGATAGAGCAAACACCTGATGTACTCTGGTCTCCATACATACACCTGCCTGTACATATGTTCATTCAACACACATATACTCATTTCCACTTTTTTTTTTTTTTTTTTGGTTTTTCGAGACAGGGTTTCTCTGTGTAGCTTTGCGCCTTTCCTGGAACTCACTTGGTAGCCCAGGCTGGCCTCGAACTCACAGAGATCCGCCTGACTCTGCCTCCCGAGTGCTGGGATTAAAGGCGTGCGCCACCACCGCCCGGCTTTTTTTTTTTTTTACTCATTTCCACTTTTAAAAAAGCCCACTAATACTTGTAATATTTTTTTCTTTTTCTTTCTTTCTTCCTTCCTTCCTTTCTTTTTTTTTTTTTTAATGGTTTTCAAGACAGGGTTTCTCTGTGTAGTTTTGGTGCCTGTCTTGGATCTCACTCTGTAGACCAAGCTGGCCTCGACCTCACAGAGATCCGCCTGGCTCTGCCTCCTGAATGCTGGGATTAAAGGCGTGCACCACCACTGCCCGGGTATAATATTTTTCTTTCTTTCAGAGATAAGAAGTTCTTGCAACATAGTCCTGAACAGTCAGATATTTGTTATGTAGCCCAAGTAGGCCTGCAGCCCTGCCTCCGGAGTGTTGAGATTTATAGGGATGTGCTACCATACCCAGATGCAACTTCAATTGACACTTCATTTTGAATGTATGTATTCATCACTTATTTATATCATAGTTCATCAAGTATATGAGATGCTTTAAATGTTTCTGCCAATTTCAGATAAAAGAAAAGATATGCTTATATCCTAATGTACCATTTTCTTTCTTTCTTTCTTTCTTTCTTTCTTTCTTTCTTTCTTTCTTTCTTTCTTTCTTTCTTTCTTTCCTTTTTTTTTGAGGGGGGTTAAGACAGGGTTATAGCCTTGGTTGTGTAGCCTTGGCATTTCTGGAACTTGATCTGTAAATCAGGCTAACCTCAAACTCAGAGATCCACCCATTTCTGCCTCCCAGGTAGCGGGATTAAAGGTGTGTGCCACCACCCTGGGCTTGTTTTTGTTTGTTTTTTTGAGACAGGTCTCTATCCCTGGCTGTCCTGGAACTCTTATATAGACCAAGCTTGCCTTGAACCCAGAGATCCTCCTGAATGCTGGAATTAAAGGTGTGTGCTACCATGCCCAGTTCCTCCTTTTATTAACTTTATTTATCGAGACAGGGTCTCATTATGTAGACAAGGCTGGCCTTGAATTCAGATATCCACCAGCTCCCACCTTAAGGGTGTGTTGATACCATGCCTGGCTATTTTCTTCCCTTTAAAGAGTTAACTAACCCTTTAAAGAGTAAACTAACCCGGCGGTGGTGGCGCACACCTTTAATCCCAGCACTCAGGAGGCAGAGGCAGGCGGATCTCTGTGAGTTCGAGGCCAGCCTGGTCTACAAAGTGAGTTCTAGGAAAGGCGCAAAGCTACACAGAGAAACCCTGTCTCGAAAAACCAAAACCAAAACTGAGTGGGCTGGAGAGATGGCTCAGAGATTAAGAGCACTGCTTGCTCTTCCAAAGGTCCTGAGTTCAATTCCCAGCAACCATATGGAGGCTCACAACCATCTGTAATGAGATCTGGCGCCCTCTTCTGGCCTGCAGGGATACATGCAGGCAGAATACTGTATACATAATAAATAAATAAATCTTAAAAAAAAAAAAAAAAAAAGAGTAAACTAAAAGCCCAAAGTAAAGAGTCAACAGTCCTCAATACTAACTAGCGCCAATAGATTATGTAGGTCACAGCATCTGGCCCACTTTCAGCAGCCACAGCCCTTAACTCCCAACACCTGAATTTGTCTGTGCCAGCACAAGAGAAGTGAAAACCATCAGCACTATCTGCTGTTACCGAAGCAAAACAAAACAGTAATCGCAACAACAAATGTTGTTTAGGAAATGTTCAAATTAGCAGTGCACTGAAATGTCTTACACAACAGAATAAGCTGTCATGTAGCAACAGGCCTCTCCTTTAGAGCTATTTCTCATGCACAAAGTTGTATTTCACAAGCATTGATAAATAGAAAACAAAAGAAAAACAACAACAAAACCCTCTCAAAACTTGATGAACAGGAACAAGGTGACTAAGGCATATCTTTTGTATATTGATAAGTATACAAAAACTCAGGAGGTCTTTGGTTTGGTTTGGTTTTGAGCAGGGTCTCTCTATGTAGTCCTGGATGTTCTGGAACTAGCTATGTAGACCAGGCTAGCCTCGAATTTACAGAGATCCTCCTGCCTCTACCTCCGGAGCCTTTTTTCCCTCCTGTTTCCAGCCAGGATGATGCTAAAGATTGACTCAAGGGGTCTTTCATTTTTATAATGGATTTGGGGTCCTATCAAGACTTTATTTAGAAGGCTGGGCATGGTGGTACACACCTTTAATCCCAACAGAGGCAGAGACTGGTGGAGCTCTGTGAGCTCTAGGTTGGCCTGGTCTACGACAGAGTTATCCTGTCTTAAAGGAAAAAAAAAAGGGACTCTATTAAGGCCAAATAAAGTAGTGCATATCTTTAATCCCAGCACGGCAAGAGGATCTCTATGAGGCCAACTTGGTATACAAGGGAAGTTCTAGAATAGCCAGGGATACATATAGAGATCCTGTCTCAAAAAACAAAAAAAACCCCAAAAAACAAAAAACCCGCCCCCCAAAATGAAACCCATCCTCTATATTTATTTCTTGAAGCTACAATGAAGAGTCACCAGAGCTCATGTTTTCTTCTTTATCCTGAACTCCACAATTAAAGGCATAATTATATCTTGCCTGGATAACCAATTTTATGGAGATGTTGCTTTCTTCATAAGATGGAGGCTATATACAGTCACTTTCTCACTTTTACTTGAAATTTAGAAATAAAGGAATGGCGTATAAATTATTTTAAATGGATATGAAATTTAGTTAGTATCACTTTTTAATAAGTAACTTATTTTATAAATAACTATTATCTAATAACAGTTTTCCTAAAATTGATTTTTAGATTATCTATTAAGTTATAAGAATACCATCTAGGCCGGGCGGTGGTGGCGCACACCTTTAATCCCAGCACTCAGGAGGCAGAGGCAGGCGGATCTCTGTGAGTTCGAGGCCAGACTGGTCTACAAAGCAAGTTCCAGGAAAGGCGCAAAGCTACACAGAGAAACCCTATCCAAAAAAAAAAAAAAAAGAAAAGAATACCATCTAAACCAAATGCATGAAATACTGAATTTACAGTAAGAGTATCTGCCAGTACTGGGGAGCTAGAAGTGGGAAGATCAGGAGTTAAAGGACAGCTTGGGCTACCACAAGAAACCCTGTCTCAAAAACTTTTTGTTAACTTACTAAAATCTGGTCAATGTGCCTTCTCAAGCTAAAGACAGAAAGAAGTTCTCAAATATTTAGCAGGCATCTGGATTTTTCTGCTGTCTGTATAATTTTTTGTTTGTTTGAGACAGAGTCTCATTGTGTAGCCCTAGGTGTCCTGGAATTCAATATGTACCAGGCTGGCCCCCAATTTACAGAGATCTGCCTGCCTCTGCCTCCCAAATGCTGGGGTTGAAAGTGTGCACTGTCACACCTAGGATAAAACATTCTTTGCTTTCAAGTTTCTTTTTCTTTTTTCTTAAAGATTTTATTTATTTATTATGCATACAATGTTCTGCCTGCATTTGTCCCTGCAGGCCAGAAGAGGGCACCAGATCTCATTACAGATGGTTGTGAGCCACCATGTGGTTGCTGGGAATTGAACTCAGGACCTCTGGAAGAGCAGTTAGTGCTCTTAATCTCTGAGCCATCTCTCCAGACCTCAAGTTTCTTTAGCCAGTTTCAGACTGCATTTCTCAGCTTTCACCTTTGCAGCTAGTGAAATTTCCCCAATGAAATGTGAGCAAAAAGGGAGAGTTTATTTATCTTCCTCGTCACCTGCTTGGCCTCTCTCTTTCTTCCTTCCCTCCACTTCTTGCAGTGGACTAAGATTTAGTCAAAGTTTGGGGGAAAGAGAAACAATAAATCAAAAGGAATCTCAATCTTTAACTAACTACCAGGAGATCTGAGGGAAACCTCTGCTGTAATTAATCCACTATAATTTAGGCTCTGAATTATGCTAGTTTAGCAAGTATTAACAAAAATAAAGGCCAAGTTCTGACATTCAGAAGTAAAGGCAGGTAGACCTCTAAATTCAAGGCCAGCCTGGTCTACCTTCTACTTCTAGACCAGGCAGAGTTACACAGTGAGAACACATCTCCAAACAGACACTAAGCCCAATACCATAACGGCAACACAGAATACGTAGGGGGGTTTTTGTTTGTTTTTTTTAAAGACAAGGTCTATTTAGCCCTGGTTGTCCTAGAACTTGCTATGTAGACCAGGCTGACCTGAACTCATAGAGATCCGCCTTCTGCCTTCAGAGTGCTGACATTAAAGTTGTGTGCCACCATGCCTTGAATTATGAATTATGTAGGTATCTTTTTTTATTTTTTAGCTGAGGATCGAACCCAGGGCTTTGCACTTGCTAGGCAAGCGCTCTACCACTGAGCTAAATCCCCAACCCATTATGTAGGTATCTTAAGCAGATACTCAGCTTAAGCTTTCTCAATATTTTGAATTTTCATTCTTTCTTTTTCGTTTTTACTTTTCTGTTGTTTGAGACAGGGTCTCCTATAGCCCTAGGCAGTCTCAATCTTGCTATGCAACTGATCCTTCTGCCTCTACCTTTCAAGTACTTTCCTGCCTCATACCCCAAGCAGTTAGAACTCTAAGTGTAGGTCTATCCCCAGACCCATAGTTGGTCAGTTCTCTTCTTACCTAGTAGACACTCAAGTTCATGTTTATACTTGAGCCACGTCCCTAGTCTTAATATAATTTTAAAATTTTCTTTGTATTTATTATTTGTGTTTTTCACATCAGGTATCTCCATCCCATTCATTTCCCCAACTGTTTGTATCTACCCTCTGCCCTTGCAACCTCCCTGCCAAAATAAAATAAAATTTGAGGGGGAAAAAAAAGAGAAGGAAAAATCAATCTCATCATGGAAGCTCTAGTGTAACACAGTGAGTCACGAAATAAACTTTTTTGTCCATATATCTTTACCTGCAAGTGTTCATTGCAAAGAGTCATTGGTTCTGGTCCGAGGCCTCTGGTTTCTGTTACGCTATCGATGCTGGGCCCTCGCTGAAGCTGCTCTTGGTTATTCTGCTGTTGCTCTATGTTGTAGAAATCCTGCAGCTTTGGGTCTGTAGGACCAGTCCCTTCACATGCTCCAGAAGATGGGGTGGGCCAACACATAACCCTATTTCTGGGCCTGGGTAGTTGCAGGGTTAGTCAGCCCACCAGCTCTGCCATGTTCTCATCATTAGGGTGAGCTCTTCTGCATTGCCCTGGATAGTTCACCCTGGTATCCATGAGCAAGGGGCGGGGCCAGTTCTCCCACACCTACACCTTTAGGGCCAGCTCTACTGTGTTGCCCAGGGGCAGCATAGGGGACACTCTCAGGACTGCTGCAGTCAATGAGGGCCAGGGACAGTTCTGCTCTTATGGTCTCAGGACCAGTCCAACCTGCCTCAGGTGTCGATTCGGGGGAAGGAGGAGAATCTCTCCCCTGCCCATGCTGCCCATGACAAATGAGTAATGGGGGCATCTCTCCCATGCTCACAACTTCTCTGGGCTGGCTCACCCACACCTCTGCCAACAAGATTGGCTCTATTGTGTTGCACAAGCAAGGTGCAGGGCCTGTTCCCCTGAGTATTGTAGCTGGTAGAGAACAGAGGTGCCTAATAAAATTTAAAAATTACCTTGAACTCTATAAAGCTTCCAAGCACAGAATATATTGAAAATATGCACAATGATCAGAAGATAACCTTTACCTTTTACATTTAGGGGGTCTAACACTAGGTAAAGGAAAATTGCTACATTTTTTAAAAATAATCAATTAAGGGAGATATAATATTAATGGTTAAGATTTCATTTTGGCCGAGCTGTGATGGCATACGCCTTTAATTCCAGCACTAGGAAGGCAGAGGCAGGTGGATCTCTGAGTTCCAGGTCAGCCTGGTCTATGGAGTGAATTTCAGTTAAGACTTTTCCTTTTAAGAAACCTCTTATGTACAATGTAAAATAGGTCTTATAAAAAAAAAAAAGTCTGTTTAAATCTCAAGCTGAGACACTACACAGGTATTTGAAAGAATATTAAGTATTGGCCTGTACCCTTTCCTATCAGCGAAAACTGAAATTTGAAAAACAAATACTTCTTTTCAATTTGGGTTAAGGCATAACACTGAGAAGTTTCCCCACACCCCTGCTATGGCGCATACTCAGAGCTCCTGCATGCTAGATAAGCACTCTATAACTGAGCCACATTCCTGGCCCCATAGAAGAATCAATTTACCTTTTACTAGTCTAGTCTACTGATGAGCCCCAAATATGGTACCTCTTTGTGCTAAACCTCAGCTCTAAAGTTATAAATCGCTATTACTCATCTCAATATATGCACTTTCAATCCTTTGCAAGACCTCACTCTATCAATGTTCTTTACTTTCCATTAATCACGATCATCTCCCCTCCTGTATCCTTCCTTCTCTGTATTTAATCTGGGTAGGACAGCATCTCCCCCTCATACACAAAAAAAAGGGCAAATAAAACATTAGATCCCACATTCCCCTCTATATCTAATTCTTTCAGCTTAACATTTTTAAAGAAAATTATATCCTCTATGAGTGTTTTCCTGTATGTATATCTGTGTACCACATGTGTGGTGCCTGGTACCTGAGGAGGTCAGAACAGGGTTACAGATGGTTGTAAACCATTATGTGGGTGCAGGGAATTAAACCCAGGTCCTCTGGAAGAGCAACAAGGGCTCTTAACTGCTGAGCCATTTTTCCAGACCACAGTTTAGCATCTGAAGGAGTCATCTTTGCTCTGTTTTACCTTCTACTAACTACACATACTTTTTTTTTTTTTTTTTTTTTTTTTGGTTTTTTGAGACAGGGTTTCTCTGTGTACCTTTGGAGACTTTCCTGGAACTCACTCTGTAGACCAGGCTGGTCTGAAATTCACAGAGATCCGCCTGCCTCTGCCTCCCGAGTGATGGAATTAAAGGCATGTGCCACCATTGCCTGGCACTACACCTTTTTTTTTTTAAACCAACATTAGTGATGAACATCACTAATGACAAACTGCTGTTCTACATACAGGAAGAACATTGGGTTAAACACTAGAACTGGAAATCACTATGTAGACCAACCTTAACCTTGAACTCACAGAGATCCATCCATCTACCTGTTGCCTTCCTAGTGCTGGCTAGGTTTAAAGACACACCAACCACTCCCAACACAAAACTATTTTGAGTCGTCTGGTTACAATTCTCTATAGAGTTTTCTGTATTGGGCTAGCTAATTTTATGTCAATTTGACACAAATGAGAGTCATTTGAGACAATATTCCATTTTCTCATTTGAGAAAATGCTTCGATAAAATCAGGCTGCAGGCAAGCCTGTAGGGCATTTTTATAAGTAGTAAATGATGGGGGAGGACCCAGTTTGTTATGGGTGGTGCCAACCCTGGGCTATTAGTCCTGGGTTCTGTAAGAAAGCAGGTTGAGAAAGCTATAGGGAGCAAACCAGCAAGCAGCACTCCTCCATGGCCTCTGCATCAGCTTCTGCCTCCAGCCAGGTTCCTGCCCAGCTTACGTTCCTGTCTGCTCTCACTGCTTTTGATGATGAACCATTTTATGGAATTGTGAGTGAAATAAAACCTCTCTTTCCCAAGTTGCTTTTGGCCATGGTGTTTCATCACAGTAATAGTAACCCTAACTAAGACACATACTTCTCCCTCCAGTTAACACATTATTCCTATCCTACTTAGATAAGAATTATGTGGCCCAGAATAGGCCCAAAGTTTGAAAGAAGCCAGAAATCCAGGGTTCTAATATCCTATCTGATAATCAGGAGGTCTCAAACTCCTAAAATACTGGGACTGAAGAGATGGCTCAGGAATTAAGAGCATAGACTGTTCTTTTAGAGGACACAGGTTCCACTCCCAGCACCCATGTGGTGGCTCAAAACCATCTGTAACTCCAGTTCCAGGAAACCCAATTCCCTCTTCTGGTTTCTACAGGCACCAGGCACACATATGATAAACATACATGCAGACCAAACAGTCATAAAACAACAACAACAAAAAACCAAAAAGAAAACTTCCAAAAAGTTTTTAAAATACTGAGTATTAATCTTGCTTTCTATGGCAAAATTCATGGCAGCTGACAACAATCTGTAACTCTAGTTCCACAGGCTCAAATGCACTCTTCTGGCCTTTGAGGACACTGAAACATGTAGTACACAAGACATACATGCAGGCAAAATACCCATATACATAAAGGAAACATAATTAATCTTAAAATCAAATTCAAATGCCATCTAGGTAATTGGAATCTACATATTTATAATTTCTATCACATGCTTCCCCTCTCCCCAAAACTGAGTTGAACCCAGGACTTCTCTACATGCTAGACAAAGCACTCTATAATAATTTTCTTTTGTGGGTGGGGCTTGGAGGCACATGCCTTAATCCCAGTACTAGGAGACAGTCAGATCTCTGAGTTCCAGGACAGCCTGGTCCAAATAGCAAGTTCCAGGACAGCCAGGGCTATATAGAGAGACTGTACAAGAAGAAAAAGAAAACCGGGTAGAAGTGGTAATGGTGCAGATCTCTGAGTTCAAGGCCAGCCTGGTCTACAAAATGAGTTCCAGGACAGTCAGGGCTGCACAGAGAGAGGAGGAGATGACAAAGACATCGACAACAACAAATGAAACACAGTTCTGAGACACTCTCATTCAAGTTCCCAGTCTGTCCTTGAACTTGAGATCCTCCTGCTTCAGCCTCCTGAGCAGCTAGGAACATGGGCATTCACCACCATGTGCACCTACATACTTTAAGTGTCTTTAAAAGAATCTGAAAAAGGAGCTGATCTAACAGTGAGGGAAGACTTTCTAGACAGCTGTTGAGGTTCAGAACCAAAGGTCGTGGTCCTATTCTTACGGAAACTATGTTCTACTTGATGGCTTTCTTTTCTTCCAAGTGGAGCAACAGATGAACTACAGGAGCACAAAGGCGGGTGTAAAGAAGGATCAAGGATCACAAGGACACAATCTTCTGTTTTACTTCTATTAAATACTGTATTAAATACTGTATTAAATACTGTATACTAGTATTTGATCACAAGTGTGTAGGCTTAAAACACCTGATCAGTAACCAAACTTATTATTATTATTGTTATTTGTTTTTTGTTTTTGTTTTTTTGGTTTTTTTCGAGACAGGGTTTCTCTGTGTAGCTTTGCGCCTTTTTCTGGAACTCACTTGGTAGCCCAGGCTGGCCTCGAACTCACAGTTATTTGGTTTTTTGAGACAGGGTTTTTCCGTGTAGTTTTGGTGCCTGTCCTGGATCTTACTCTGTAGACCAGGCTGGCCGCCAACTCACAGAGATCCACCTGGCTCTGCCTCCTGAGTGTTGGGATTAAAGGCATGTGCCACCACCACCCGGCTCCAAACTTTATTTTTTAAAAATTGTACTTATTGTGTATGCGTGTGCACATGCCCACTCATGCACACCCATGCCTGTGTGCTCATGCCACAGTGCACTCGTGGAGATCAGTGGACAATTTGAGGGAGTCAGTTCTCTTCTTCCTCAGGAGTCCTAGGGGTTGAACTCAGGTTAGCCTTGGAGACAGGTACCTTTACCCACTGAGTTATTTCACCAGATAGCAACCAAACTTATTCAGTACCCAAGCTGTAAGATTTATATATTGGAAGTCTCCTTTGTTCTAACAAATCTAATTAAATACTTGCCTCTCCTTAAAACTAGACAAAAAATTTAAGTTCAGGTGTGAGAGCCTTAGCGTGGTTGGATTTTCAAAGCAGAATCTTATAGTCAAAGTGTACCTACAATGACAATGAATGGGCCTACCAAGAAGATGCCTGTGCATACCCCTCCTTTGTAGCACATGCAAATCCAGCCACGACATGCAAATACCAGACTAGGGCATAAGAACAATGACGCATTTCAATCAACACTCACCCTCTAGATTCTCCAAAAAGGAACTGGACATGAGAGCTCATTGTGATTAGGCCATTTCTCTGTTGAACCTGATGGCTGGTGTTCCAAGTCAGACATAAACTGGTCTGTGTCAGAGAAGACAACATCACTACTGAATGGAACAAACCAGAGGGTGAAAATCCACTACACTGCCCAGCATTGTTTTCTGTTTTGTTTCATTCCCTAACAGTAGAGGAATTTAATTCTCCTTTTCTTATCAATTACTTTTACATATAATGGCTTCTCACATTTTACTAGACAATCCAATACTGGGAATCCAGAAAATTTAGTTAAAAAGGTAATGCTTTTAAATGAGTTACAAGTATGGCTTTTTGTTTTTCTAGATAGAGTTTCTCTGTGTAGCCTTGGCTATCCTGGAACTCGCTCTGTAGACCAGGCTGGCCTCGAATCAAGAGATTCATCT
>NW_026294606.1:107119453-107331953 GCF_007827085.1 Peromyscus californicus insignis
CAGTGGGTGGAGGAGAACACCCCGAGTACTCACTTTAAGGGGTTTATATAGGAAAAGTTTACATGCAGCTTGGGATTGGATGAGGAGGCTAGGGGTGAGGCAGTTCTTTGAAGTTACTGGCTGAACTATAAGCATGAGGTTACTGATGGCTAACAGGATTCAGGGTATCTTAGAGACATAAATTTTTTACTCCCTATGTCCTGCTTTTGTTGAACCCAGGATATATACATTCAGATTTATTGTTCCAGTCCTACTCTCTTCTAAGGTCAACTTCTGGTCAGTTGAGTCCATTACTCCCTATATCTTGTTTTGCCAAGTCCAGGATACATAGATTTATTGTCCCAGCCTTAAGTTCAACTTCTGATCACTTCTAAAACTGCTGGTCAGCAAATACCTTTGGAGGAGGGGAGGGGGAAGCCTCTCTCAAGATGGCTACTGATTTTTCCCTTTCAGAACCACACCTGGGTGAGAAATGTGAGCTTACCTGTTGTGTGAGTACTGGGATCCAAACTATTCCTTGTGATTTTACAGCAAGGGCACTTAATTGCTGAGCCATCTCTCTAACTCCCCACCATACTCTGTGTGTGTTATTAGGAACTGAATCTAAGGCTTCCCACATGCTGAACAAATGTTCCATTACTGCATTATAGCTCCAGTAATAGTTTTCCTAAGTGACCAGAAACTCTTATTCCAAAGTGAAAAATGCATCCATGAGGATAAAATTGTTGTGCCCAGATCGTGACCCCCAGAGAGACCACCAAAGACAAGCATGCCAGAATGCAAAAGCAAGGTTTAATTTCGGGATATCCAAATGCAATACAAGCCTAGGCAGGGACTTCGTCCAATACATCCAATGCAGTGGAGGCTGGAGGAAGTGCCCGCCTGTCCGCAAGCTCAGTTTTTAAAGGGAAAAATCACAAGGCTACATCATTTAGGGGTGCTAGTACGGGTACAATTCTGACTGGCTTGCTTCTAGGGGCTTCTAGAAATTACTTCTAAGGGAGTGGTTGCCCACCACCATTTCTCATTGGCTGCCCTCAGGTGGGGGCATTTTTATGGTCAGTTACCCTGGAAACCAGGGAGAGGACATTCCATAGTCTGGCAGGCATTACCTCGTGACTACCTTGTGACTCTGTACTTTTACACTTCCTGGTTTCTGGAATCTGAACTGACTTGTTTCAATAACTAATGGCCTATTCCCAAAAGGAGAAATCTTAGGTCTTAATTTTAGGGTGAAAGCATTTTGGTCTTATTTCTAAGATGGCTCATTTTGGTCTCACAAAATAAGAGCCAGTGAGATGTCTCAGTGGGTAAAGTGGCTTGCCACCAATTCTGACAACCGGAGCTTGATCCCTGGGATCCACAGTGGGGAAGGAGAGAACCGTTCCTTTAAGTAGCTCTCTAATCTCCTCAAGCAAACTGTGTCATGTGTGAGCCCCCTTCTCACAAATAAATAAAAGTTTAAAAGAAGCTATAGGTACATCCTTCATATTATATATGAAGATCCCTGTGTGAGCTCCAGGGTTCCTTGTTCCAAATGTAAAAAACAAAGGAAAAGGACACGTCTTCCCGTGAGAAAGGGAAAGTACAGATCAACTGGGACTCTTAGAAAAAAATGACGTTGAGCCTCACTAAACGTCAAATAAGAATTAAGATGAGCTATTGCTTTAGAGCAATCTGGTCTCTGTTGCACTTTCAATCTGTAGTAAAGAGACAAAGTGAACATTGCAGTGCTTGTTTCCCCTTGTTTGATAATAATTTATTATCATTTGACATCCAGTCCTACATTTTTGGGGAACCTCACAACCTTTTCACACTTAATAAGATTAACATGAATTTATTTGACTTTAAGTGGAGAGCATGGCCATTGGATGGTGCAACCTCAGGCAGAGGCAGCAGAGGGTAGGACTGGAGAGCAGCTAGGATTATGGCTAATGAACTTCTTTGGTGTTCAGTTGCAACCTCCAGCTCGCCCCTGCAGTCTGGGAAACCCCATTCCTGTCTCTCTCTTTCCAAACCCTGCCCGCTCAGAGAGTCTCTGAACAAAGGGAAAGCGCCAAAAGCCCAGTTCCACATTCTTGGTGGCTATTGCAACTTCCTCACCTGATGCCACCAGCCACCCAAGTCCCTGCCTAAGTGCTCAGCTTTTGATCAGACTTGGGCACAAAGCCAGCTTGTGGCAGACACTTCACTACCCCTCGCCTGCAGTCTATAAAAACTTTCCTGCCCTGGTCTGGTCATGCAATCCTCTGGCCTCAATTTCTGAGACCTGTGAACTTTCCCAGGAGTTGCTGCTTTGCTCAATAAATCTGCTGTTATACTTTTTCAGTTTGGCTTGATCTGGCTTATTTCATTGGTGGAGACACTTATTACCTGGGGGGTAGGGGTGGGGGCAGAAAACCTAATACTTGGGTTGTGAGCCTCACCTAAGTAGGATATGAACACACACATGCCATGTGTAGTTTACACCTAATTTTCTTTCTTGTTACAGTCTGAGGGCTGACCCCTTGGTACTGGATAGGCACCTGGGGGCTTCTTCCCCGGGGGAGCCTATTTCTCCTGCTCTTAGCATTCCTTTGTTGCCTACAGTTCTCTTTCAAGGGTTGGGGCGCCATATGCCCTCTTTCATGATAACATGTTCATCGTGTCCTTGTTCAGATCTTTTTTTAGGCAGCCATGTTGATGAAACTTCATGAGGGCAGCTTCTGACACTTCTAGGAGATGAAATCTCACAGCAAACTTCCTGTTCTCTGGCCTCTTACAGTCTTTCTGCCCTTCTACTGTAGAGATTCCAGAGCCTTAGGTGCAGGAGTTGTGTTGCAGATGTACCGGTTGGGGCTCTGCACCACCTGATAACTTATTCTCTGCGTTTTGATAGGTTGTGGCTTTCTGGTCTCTCTTGCAAAGAGACATTTCTTTGGTAAGAGGTAAGGGCTACACTTATATATGAAGATTTGAAAGTAGGAGCCATGGATGAGAGAGAACCTGTGACCTTGGTCTTTCTGGGTCTGGGTTACCTCGCTCAATATGATCATTTCTAGTTTCACCTATTTATCTGCAAATTTCAAATTTTTTAATTTTTATAAAGCTGAATAGTATTCCATAATGTGTGTACACATTTTCCTCATCCATTCAATAGCTGAAAGACAGTTTGTTTCCATGTCCCAGCTACTGTAACTAGAGCAACAGCGAACACGACTAAGTAAGTAACTATGGAGTAAGATGTTGAGTCCTTTGGGCAGATGCTGAGAAGTGGTATAGTTGGGTCATATGGAAGATTTATTTTTAGCTTTTTCTTTCTTTCCTCTTATTGAAAATAGGTTTCTTTTCTACATAATATATCCTGACTATACTTTCTTCTCCCAATTTCTTCCCACCTCCTTTCCCATCCATTCCACCCCCTTTCTGTGTCTCATTAGAAAATAAACATACTTCCAGCCGGGTGGTGGTGGCGCACGCCTTTAATCCCAGCACTCGGGAGGCAGAGCCAGGCAGATCTCTGTGAGTTCGAGGCCAGCCTGGGCTACAGAGTGAGATCCAGGAAAAGGCGCAAAGCTACACAGAGAAACCCTGTCTCGAAAAACCAAAAAAAAAAAGAAAGAAAATAAACATACTTCCAAGGGATAGCAATAAAATAAGTTAAAACAAAAACTAACAAACCAGAATAGGAAAGAAACAAACAAGCAGAAGAAGAAGAGCCCAAGAAAAGGCATAAGAAACAGATATAGACACAGAGACCCACTCACTTGAACACTCAGGTGTTGTGGAATATTACTTAAACTAAGCAAAGATGTGTTACATTTGTTTATGCTGCAGAATATTACTTTTACTGTGTAAAGGTGTTACTTTTGTTTATGCATTTGTTTAATGATGTAAGGTTGTGTGCTTAGTTATGTAAAGATGCGTTGCATTTCTTTCACCTTGCCTGCCTAGGGCAGCTGATTGCTCTAATAAAAAGCTGAACGGCCAATAGCTAGGCAGGAGAGGGATAGGTGGGGCTGGCATGCAGACAGAATAAATAGGAGGAGAACTCTAGGCTCAAGAGGAGGAGGGATGAGAGAAGAAGGAGGAGAAGAGAATAAGGGAGATGCCCAGGGCCAGAAGCCAGGCAGCCACTGCCAGACAGCAGAGTAAGACACACAGAAAGAAAGTAAGAAAGGTAATAAGCCCCAAGGCAAAAGGTAGATAAAGAGAAACAGGTTAATTTAAGTTAAAAAGAGCAAGCCAGAAACAAGTCTAAGCTAGGCCAAGCATTCAAATCTAAAATTAAGTCTCTGTGTCATGATTGGGAGCTGGTTGGTGAGCCAAAAGAAAAAGCGTGGTACACTCAGGAATCCTACAAAAACACTAATCTGGAATCCATAATATATACTCAAATGATCTGTAGGGTAAAAAGAGAGAAAATATATATAGCAGTTATTTTATTTTTCAGAATTATTTTAATTATCTTGTTTTGTGTGTATATGTTTCCATATGAAGTTGAAATTCGTCCTTTCAAGATCTGTGAACAACTGTGCTGGAATTTTGATGGGGATTGCATTGAATCTGTTGATTGCTTTTGATAGGATGGCCATTTTCACTATTAATTCAATCCTACCAATCCATGATCATGGGAGATTTTTCTATTTTTTTATACCCTCTTCAATTTCTTAAAATCTTCAATTTCTTAACATACAAGCCTTTCACTTGCTTGGTTCAAGTTACCTCAAGATATTTTATATTATTTGAGGCTATTGTGAAAGGTGTTTGTGGTGGTTTGAAAGAAAATGCCCCCCAAAAGGAGTGGCACTATTAGGAGGTGTGGTCTTGTTGGAGGAAGGTTGTCACTGTAGGGGTGGGCTTTGAGGTCTCTTTTTCTCAAACTTCCCTCAATGTGACAGTCAGTTGACTTCCTGTTGACTCTGAGTCAAGATGTAGGACTCTCAGCTCCAGCACCACATCTGCCTGCACGCTGCCATGCCCCCCTTCATGATCATAATGCACTGAACCTCTGAAACTTACACCAAAAACCCTATCAGGGAATTCCAACAGCTGATAAACACTTTCAGCAAAGTAGCTGGATACAAAACTAAAAAATCAGTAGCCCTCCTATACATAAATGCAATGTACTGAGAAAGAAATCAGGAAAACAACACTGTCTTAATTAGAGTTTTTATTGCTGTGAAAAGACACCATGATCATGGCAACTCTTACAAAGAAAACATTTAATGGAGGGTGGATATCTTCATCATGTATTATGTGTACATTTTCACATTATTATGTGTTCATTTTCATCCAATTTTAGAAGGTCTTTCTTCAGTTTCTTTAATTTCTGTCTTGATCCATTTTTCATTCAGTAGTGAGTTGTTCAGTTTCCATGAATCTGTAAGCTTTCTGTTGTTGTTGAAATCCTGCTTTAATCTGTGGTGGTCTGATAGGATGCCAGGTGTTATGTAGATTTTCTTGTACCTGCTGAGGCTTGCTTTGTATCCAAGTACATAGTCAATTTTAAAGAAAGCTCAAAGGTGAACTGGGAAAAAGGTATATTCTTTTGTTTGGGTAAAATGTTCTGTAAATATCTATTTGGTCCATTTGGTTTATATTATCAGTTAGCTCCATCATTTCATTCTTTAGTTTTTGTCTGGATGACTTGTCTATTGTCAAGAGTGGGGTCTTGAAGTCTCCCACTGTCAGTGTGTGAGGGTCAATATGTGATTTAAGCTGTAGTTTTATTTCTTTTATGAACTTGGGTGCCTTTGTGCTTGGTGCACAGATGTTAAGAATTTCCATGTCCTTTTGGTGGATCTTTCTTTTGATAAGTGTGTAGTGTCCTTCCCTCTCTCTTTCTAATTTGTTTTGGTTTGAAGTCTATTTTGTCATATATTATGTTCTTAGGTCTATTTGTTTGGAATATCTTTTTCCATCCTTTTACCCTGAGGTGATGTCTATCCTTGACGTTAAGATTTCTTGGATGCAGAATAATAGAACCTGTTTTCACATCCATTCTGTTAGTCTATGTCTTTTTATTGGGGAATTGAAACCTTGGCTGTTAAGAGATATCAATGAGGAATGTTTGTTGATTCCTGCTTTTTTTTCTGGTAGTGGTGTGTGTTCATTTGTGTGGGTGTGTGTGGTGTGCTCACACACGTGTGTGTTTCCTCTCTTTTGATGTTCTGGTCTGGAATTATTTGTTCCTTGTGTGTTTTGTTTTGTTTTTAGAAACAGGGTTTCTCTGAGTAGGCCTGGCTGTCCTGGAGCTAGCTGGCCTCAAACTCAGAGATCTGCCTGCCTCTGCCTCTCAAAAGCTGGGATCAAAGGCATGTGCCACCTTCTCTCAGTTCCTTGTGTTTTCTTGATCATTGTTAACCTCTTTAGGTTGTAGTTTTCCTTCTAGCACCTTATCTAGGGCTATATCTGTAGATAAATATTGATTAAATTTGCTCTTATCATGAAATACCTTTAATTTTCTCCATCTATTATGATTGAAAGTTTTGCTGGGTATAATACTTTAGGCTGACATCTGTGGTCTTTTAGAGCCTGTAGAGCATCTGTCCAGACCCTTTTGACTTTTAGAGTCTCTATTGAGAAGCCAGGTGTTATTCTAAAAAGTCTACCATTGTAAGTTACTTGGTCTTTTCCTCTTTCAGCTTTTAATATTCTTTCTTTGTTATATATGCTGGTGCTTTGTTTATTATGTGCCAAGGGGACTTTCTTTTCTGTTCCAATCTATTTGGTGTTCTGTATGCTTCTTGGACCTTGATAGACGTCTCCTTCTTTAGGTTAGAAAATTTTTTTTCTATGATTTTGTTGAAAGTATTTTTTGGGGGGCTGGAGAGATGGCTCAGTGGTTGGGAGCACTGGCTGCTCTTCCAGAGGACCCAGGTTCAATTCCCAGCACCCCTATGGTGGCTCACTACTGTCTGTAACTCCAGTTTCAAGAGATCTGACATCCTCACATAGACATGCATGCAGGCAAAACACCAATACACATAAAATAAATAAATAAATCAGTAAGAAAATATTTTCTTTGCCTTTAACCTGGGATTCTTCTCCTTCCAATATTCTTATTATTCTTAGATTTGGTCTTTTCATAGGGTCTCGGGGTTCCTGGATGTTTTGCCCCAGGATTATTTTAGATTTAACATTTTATTTGACCAAGATATCCATTTCTTCTATCATGCCTTTAATGCCTGAGATTCTCTCTTCCATCTCTTGTATTCTGTTGGTGAGGCTTGCCTCTGAGATTCCTGTTTGAGCTCACAAATTTTTCATTTCTGGATTTCCCTCAGTTTGGGTTTTCTTCATTGACTCTATTTCCACTTTTCAGTCTTGAACTATCTTCATCATTTCATTCCACGGTTTGTGTTTTCATAGATTTCTTTAAGGGATGTATTCATTACCTTTTAAAATATTTCTATCATATTCATAAAGACTTTTAAGGTTTTTATCTGTGCTTCAGCTTTGTTGCAATTCTAGGGCCTGCTGCAGTGGGGTTGCTGGGCTCTAGTGGAGACATATTGTCCTGATCGTTGTGTTTTCACTCTGGCATCTAGATATCTGGGTTTGGGATGGTTGTAATTCTAGGTGCTGGTGTCTTGACTTGTCTTGTTGGTGGGTATTTTTTTCCTTGGTTTCTGTTGCCCTCTCTGGTTCTTAGGAGAGTGTGGTCACTGTGTGTTACCTGGTAAAGAATTCTTCTAGGGTCCTGCTAAGTGTGGCTACTGGGAGTTCCTGGTAAAATATGTTCCTTGATATTCAGAGCTGATACTTGGGAATGGGGATGGGCTAGAAAGGGGAGCTAGGAGGGGGTACACAGGGAGGAGGAAAGCAGGGTGTTCACAAGGATCTGCTCAACCCGCTGGGAATAGAAACAGAGAGTGAGGAGAGGCCATAACAAGTAGTCTGCTACAGAGCTGGGAATTAGACCTGACATTGCATGTGGAGGAGAGGAGGGAGAATGAAGATCTGAAGCTCATCTGCCTACTTGCTTTCCTGGCAGGCTTGGATGGCAGATTATTCAGGGAATGCCTGCTGGTATTGGGTGCTGGGATAAAGGGATGAGTTGTGGGGAGGAAGGTCAGAGAGGAAGATCTGTGTGATCCACTGGAGATGGGACCAGGGATGAAAGAGAGGTCCCAGCAGGTGATCTGCTATAGAGCTGGGGGTGAGACTGGGGGATTGGATTTGGATGAGAGGAGGGAGAGATGAAGGTCTGCAATTAGCTTACCTGCTTTCCTGGCCAGAGTTCCTAATTTCTTATTTTTTTTTTTTTAAAAAGTTACCTATAGCAGAAAGTTCTTTCATCTTAAATTAACCCATTTCTATTTGTCTCGCCATGTGTTCTGTGGGACAGAAGAAAACCAATAAAAAGGGGTCCATTGTCGTCGAGATTCTATTTCTTCCCATGCTTGTCCCCACTTTCAGAGGATCCTTCCTCTATCCAGAATAAATCTAAACTTTTCATTTTGATATTAATAATGTTCAAGTGTTCCACAATAAGCCTTTCCAATAGCAATCTCTGACGGCTCCAGGAGGAAGACGGGGCTCCATAATACTGACTCTATCAGTCCAGAATGATGCCATGGTATCCATGAACATTATTCAATGATCAACTTTGGACTGGAAACTCTCCATGACAGTTCCAAGATGAAATGGTCCATCATACTACACTTCTAGCCAGAATCTCAGACATCTTACCCATTACTCTGAGATTGGCTGCAGAATCTACAGTTAGCTCTATTGAGAACGAACCATCTGAGCTTTCTTACAGGACCCCAAGGAGTTGCTGTCGCCCCCTAAACATCAGGAAGCAATTCTAAGAAAACAATGCCCCTCTCCCAAAGGTTTCATTTTCTCCAGGTTATGGATAATGATTATAAGGTTGGGGGTGGAACAATAAAAATTAGACTCAGTATTTTCCTTAAGAAAAGAAAAAGGGGCTGGGTGGTGGTGGCACACGCCTTTAATCCCAGCACTCAGGAGGCAAAGCCAGGCAGATCTCTGTGAGTTCAAGGCCAGCCTGGTTTACAGAGCGAGATCCAGGACAGGCACCAAAGCTACATGGAGAAACCCTGTCTCAAAAAAAAAAAAGAAAAGAAAAGAAAAGAAAAGAGAAAGAGGAGTGGATAGATATAGTATATTAAGGTAGATTATTGTATATACTAGTAAACTAATTTAGCCTTAGATAATTTGCACAGTTATGGATTCTTGTATGTAGATGTAACAGTCTTATTAAATAAGAAACACAGAGCCAAATGCAGAGTTAAAAGCCCAAGAGGTCAGAGCAGTAGCTAAGAGCTGATACTAAAAAACCCTTTCTTACCCTTTGCTGCCGTCCTTCCCCTCAGAAGGAGACCTACTCCCTGTGTATCTGTCTTTTTATTGACTTTCTGTTCTGCCTTCTCATTGGTTGTAAACCCAACTACATGACCTCCTCGTCACTGCCTGTCTATACAGAACTTTAGGTCTCTATGGTTGGTATTGAGATTAAAGGCGAGTGTCTCCATGCTGGCTGTATCCTTGAACACACAGAGATCTGTCTGTCATGTGATCGGGATTAAAGGTGTGCGCTGCCGCCGCCGCCGCCGCCACCCGGCTTCTGCTATGGCATGCTATTAGCTCTGACCCCCAGGCAACTTTATTTATTAACATAAATCACAAATAAAATCACATTTCAGCACAAATATCACCATACTTATATATTGATACAAATGTAAACTATTTTTATATTCCTATTTAAGGTAATTTATATGTTGATACAAATACAAAACTATATTTGTTGTATTTACATATATTTCTACTCCTATTTGAAATATCTTATATATTGTTACAAATATAAAATTGTATTTGTCATACTGTATGTATGTTCTACCTCTGTTTAAGATATTTTGTATATTGATACATATTTAGGATTGTTGTCATATTACATATTGCATTGTACATTTCTACCTCTGTTTAAGACATTTTATGTATTGTCACAGTTTTGAGGTCATTGTCCTTTTACTGTACATTTGTTTACAGACTGTTTACCTTGTTTTTTTTCTGAAGCCTTAGTCCTTAGGTTATTTAGGTAGATAAGACTTACAGAACTATAGTCCCACCCATGCTTGTCATTTCTATAGTTATATTAGTTAGGTTCTCCAGGTTTACAGATACATAGGTCAGATTGAGGGGTAATCTTCAAGCACTGCATAGACCTAGAGAAAATGGCATTTAAATAACTTAGAATTCTGTTGATTGAGACATGATTACTCCCGGCAGCACAGATCTGATCCTGAGAGAATGTAGGGCTTCTAGACACTTTGTTTGGAAGTTTGTCTTCTTCTTGGCACAAAATGGCCTGCCGGACAAAGAACTGCCCTTGTCTCAACTGCTGACAGTATGAATGCTGTCCTTTTTGGACAAGGGAAGACACAAGGAAAAGCAACTTCTGAACTCTGCCAAGACAGGGTAAGATGGTCTTTCAAAATTCCTGCTTCTGAAAATGGTCTGTCGGATATTCTAGGCCTGTAGCCAAATTGGATACCTCAATGGTGTTAAGAAACTTTAGGTAACTGTCCAGGCTGCCAGATGTCTCTGTCTATTCTCGAAAGATTTTCGAAAATTGCTTGAATGCATTTCCCATTTTCTCAGGTATTATTATATTCCTTCTCAGGTCTTTGATAGGGTTGAAAGTTAATAGTTACAGTTACAATCTTCTCATATCTTAGCTAGAACATATTAAGTACTAGGTTCAGGTTCTTCAGGATAGGACAGCTTTTGGAATAATCTCTGTGCCATGCTGTTTACCTAAGTTCTGGACATCTTTGGATTTTAGTATGTGTCTCTTGTTTGATGTTGTTCTTGTTGATTGTAGTTCCATTTTGTTTAGGTCATTACCCTTTATTTCTCCTGGAGAATACTTAATCATCATTACTATTGTATATAGTTTTATCTTAGGTTAGAACTTTCCTATTTAGATAAAAGTGGAAGATGTAGTGGGTATCCAGCTTTGACCTTGAAGGACCACCCCTAGTGAGGTAGTAGGTAACTGTTACACCTGCCTATGACCTTGAAGTACACACCCTTAAGACCTGGGATGAATGTACACAGCTCTGTCTTCACCTCCAAATGGTATCGGATGCTGAGATTTTTGGACCAGGCAAATCAACATGGAACATAGCTCAGCTTTCCTGGACCCTAAAATAAATCTCCCATGGTAGTGAGTTAATCCCCAAATAAATTCCTTTGCTCATTAAATAGACTCCATGGACTTCTCTCATTAGTTAACTCTTAATAGAACAGTGCCAAAATGCAACAGTGTTTTGAGTCTAGCCTATGAATAAGTAAGAGCCTTATTCTCAGGGTCAGGTATGGTGGTGCAAATCTTAAATCTCAGCACTTGGGAGGCAGAGGCAATCAGATCTCTGTGCCAGTTACCTTGGTTTTTGTTTTGTTTTGTTTTTTCCAGAGCTGATGTGAATTGGAGGCCAGCCTGGTCTACAGAGCAAGTTCCAGGATAGACTCCAAAGCTATACAGAGAAACCCTGTCTTTAAAAAAAAAAAAAAATAAGACTTTCAAACTGAAAAGTACCAGTCATGAAACAGATAACAGGCCAGCCCCAAGAGTCACTTCTCCCTCCCTGAGGGCCCCACAATTTTATCAGCCAGTGGGTTCCTCTGCCAATGCACTCATTCCTCCAGATATATTAGGATTGATCGATCTCCTCACAGGTCCTCGGGGCCCCCAGCTTTGCTTGTATTTCTATCACCCCACGGTTTCACAGAATGAAGGTTTCACAGACACGTTCACTGAATGAAATATGTCTTCTAGAAATGTACAGTCACTGTAATCAAGCGTGTGTGCTAAGGAAGGGTAGAGAGACATACACCAAGGACCATGTCCATGAAATCCCCTCCATTCGCTGGTTCTCTGGCAGCTCACTAATCTCCTTCTTGTTCTCTGTGTCTCCTCAGCCCCTGTGGCCTGACCCTAAAGCACAGCTGCCAGAGGCCACCCCCTCACCCCTGGTGCCACCTGTATACCTGCTGTCTTCCAAATTACACATTTTCTACCTTAAATATGCATTGCCAGAGCCAAGGACAGTGGCACACGCTTGTAATCCCAGCATTTGTGAGAGAGATGCAGGAGGATCAGATTTCAAGGTTATCCTTGACTGCATGAAACCTTATTCAATCAGCAAACAAATATATACATTTTTTGTTTCCCCATTTGGCATAACTTGTATAATCACAAAAGAAAGACAGTATTTTTTTTTTCTTTTTTGGTTTTTCAAGACAGGATTTCTTTGTGTAACAGTTCTGGCTGTCCTGGAATTCGCTTTGTAGACCAGGCTGGCCTCGAACTCACAGAGATCCTCCTGCCTCTGCCTCCTGAGTGCTGGGATCAAAGGCGTGCACCACCACTGCCCGGCTAAAAACAGTATTTTAAAAACGGAGGATGGAGCTGAAGATAGAGCTCATTAGCAGAATGCTTTCCCAGCATGCAAGAGATCCTGGGACCAAGTCCAGAAGAAAAGTAGAGGCAGGAAGATTCAGAGTTCAGGGGCATCCTTGGTCACAGAGTGAGTCGAAGGCCAGTCTGAGATACCACTTCAAAAACAAACAGTATGACCTAGAGTAGGGACATGGGATAACTGGATAATTCCAGCAAAGCATCCTGCTTCCTTAGCCATCCAGGAAAGATTTTCTATGTAGGAAAACTATATTTGAGGACACTCTCATACCCGAAGGACCTGAGATGGTGGCAGTCTGTTTCTACCAAAATTGCAGCATCAGGCCTGAGGCCAAGAGTTTGTAAAAGCCTTAGGTGTTTTTACTCTTTGCCAATTAGCAGAATTTAGCTTTGCAGCGGCATCCTTACTATCCAGCGCACTCAACTTGGTCTTTCTGTTTTGCCAGCTCATCCAAACATTGTAAAGCTGTTTCCACACAGTGTATTTAAGTTGCTTTTTCCTAAAAACTTATAGCACATACCTAGTTCTGCAGTTTTATAGTTATTTTTTAACTATTCTTACAATTTAAATTGTTTTATTTAGGGAGCTGAAGTGTTTTTTTAGGGCTTAGAAGAGCACTGGTTGCTCTTCTAGAGGACCCCAGTTCAAGTCCCAGCACCTACAAGGCAGCTAACAATTGTCTGTAATGCCAGTTCCAGAAGATCCTACCCCTTCTTCTGGCCTCTGCAGGCAGTAGGCATGTACATGATACATATACATACATGCAAGCAAAATACCCATACATATAATAATAATAATAATAAATATTTTAAATAAAAGTTTTATTTATTGATTTATTTGGTGTATGTGTGCATGTGTCATGGCTTGAGTACAGAGGTCAGAGGACAGCTTTTCAGGAGTTTGTTCTTGCATCCTACCATACTGAGACAGGTGAGCTGGGAGGTTTGCCCCTGATGAGGTAGTCTGTGAACTTCTTACTGGCTGTCTTGACTATGTGTCCCTTGTGGGAGGCCTGATTCCCACCTTTTCTAGGGTTCCTATGAGGAGGAGAAAGAAATAAGGAATTTGTAGATAGAAAGATAGCAGAGATGAGACAGACAGAAACACAGGACAGCTTCAGGAGGACCTGGGTCTATACCCAAAGGCCCCTTCTGTCTCTTCAAAAGGACTTTTTATAACAATGCCCAGGGGCAGGGCAAAAGACCTCCCCTTTGCTAGATCAAAGCACACCTCACAGCCAAGTGCAGACCCTTCCAAACACCTGGTAACCATGCCTGTGGTCAAAGCATTCCCCTATGCAGCCCTGCTGGGTAAAGCAAGCTCAGATCTCACTAGGAAACCTCTGTGGGCTCCCACACTCCCACGGTTCTTTAGAAGATGCCTACACCACTTCTGGCTTTTTTTTTTTTTTTTTTTTTTTTTTTTTTTTTGAGTCCTGGGGATCAAATGTAGGTATTCAGGCTTTTTCAACAAATACTTCTACCCTGAGTCATCTGCCTGTCCCCTCTCACTTAGAGCACTGAGCAGAAAGAACAAGGTACACCATAAAGATCTTCATCTGATATTAAACCTGAAGGGTGAGTGTGAGGAGACCCAGAAGGAGCAAGGAGAAGTGATATTTGTAAATTGCAAAGAGAACTTCAAGCTGAGGTAGAAATAGAGCAATGACGGAGGCCAGCATGAAACATCATAGAACAATCTACATCAGACCTATCAGAGAGGCTGCTGGATTGGAGCAATGAGGTACCACAGCATTGACTCTTTCGTGTAATTTCAATAGAGGATGGGGGATGGATGGGGCATTTTTTTGGAGGGGGGGCACTTTTGTATTTCATATTACAGAAAGGAACTGACATGTACACATGGTAAATAAGTTTAAAGAGTATACACTGCCAGTGCCTTGCATGTTCTGAGTTAACCTTCCAGCCCAGATGGCCCCAGAGAAATATGGGTTGTTAATCAGAAACTAACAAAAGAGTATCTCAAGCAGTACCTGAGCCCACATGTCTGGAGAGTGAGAGATGTTGTTGGTTATTTTTACTCTTTTCTCTTTTGGGGGGCCAACCACCCAGCTCCCAAATAAATCACACAGAGGCTTATTCTTAATTATAAATGCCCAGACTTAGCTTGGCTTGTCTCTTGCCTACTTTTCTTAAATTATCCCATCTACCTTTTGCCTCTGGACTTTTACCTTTCTCTATTTCTGTATTTTTTTTCTTTCCTTCTTATTCTGTGTCTGACTGTGTGGCTGCCCCCCCCCCCCCCCCCGTGCTGCCTTTGGTCAGGAGGTAAAGCCCTCAGCTACTGCTCTAGCACCATGCCTGTCTGCTTTCCAGCCATAATGATTATGGACTAAGTCTCTGAAAATTCAAGCAAGACCCCAGGTAAATGCTTTCTTTTATGAGAGTTGCTTTGGTCATGGTGTCTCTTCACAGAAACTAAGACACCAACCAAGTTGCCTTTTGGTCTTCTGAGGGGAAGCTAGGGTATAGGTTAGGTGAGGGGCCAAGGGAAAAGCAAGGGCTCAGCCCTTTCTTTTTATAAGCCACCAAAGGATCCAATACCCTTTTCTGGACTCTGTGGGCACCTATACTCACATGCACATACCTGCCCCCCTACACACACACACACACACACACACACACACACACACACACACACACATACACACACACACACACACACACACACACACACACACACACACACACACACAACTGCTAAAATTTTTTAAAGATGTATTTATTTTCCTTTATGTGTATGAGTGTTTGCCTGCATGTATATATGTGCACGAGGTGTGTGCCTGGTGCCTTCAGAAGTCAGAACGTGAGAAATAAAGTTACATTTTAAGGTTTTTTTTTTGTTTTTTTTTTTTTTTTTGTTTTTCGAGACAGGGTTTCTCTGTGTAGCTTTGCGCCTTTCCTGGGACTCACTTGGTAGCCCAGGCTGGCCTCGAACTCACAGAGATCCGCCTGGCTCTGCCTCCCGACATTTTAAGTTGTAAATACTATGCCTAAGAGATTCTTGAAACAAAAATGCCTCTGATCTGCAAGCCCTTTGCCCAAGGACAGATCATTCCTGAAATGCTGGAGGCTATTGTTTATGGGCGATAACAAGCCACGTGTTCTTTTATTCCCCTAAGCAAGTTTGACCTATCTGCACTGGATGTGCTTGATCACATGTGGGCAGAAGGTTCACAGGCTGGAGGAATGTCAGGATGTATGATTGCCCCTGATTGGACCTTATGGGAAATGCAATGAATTATGGACTTTGCTTCTTAAGCCGCTGCAAATTGTGATTCTAGGCCATTTCCCAGGAATCTGGGTGTGGACCTGATTAGAGCCCATTCACCTGGCTAGTATTTAATTAAAGCTTGCTTCAAATTTAGATTTAAACTATGGTAGTGGTCTTATTCTCAATCAATGGGATTAACATGGATTCCCCTGGAATTGTAGTTACAGATGGTTGGTTATAAGCCATCATGAAGGAGCTGAGAATTCAATCCGAGCCCTCTCCAAGAGCAGTAAGTGCTCTTAGCTGCTAAACCATCTTTAGCCCAATGAAAAAACAAACAAAAACCTCAATAAAACTATTTAATCTAAAAATTCAAAACGAATTACTTGGAAGTGATGTAGTTGGATGGGGCTTGTGGTTATAGTTTGCAATCCAAATTGCAAATGACTCATATCCTTTCGTGAAAGTAAGTTTGGAGAAGAGTGAAGGAAAGCCTTGGAAACTTGGCGTGGGAAGAGGCCCAGAACGGAAGCAGGAGAGGCACTTCTGAGACAGGTTGAAGTGTGCTCTGGCTGTGCTTTCGCTTGCAGGAGCGACCAAGCAGAGGCTGCCAGCAGGGGGCGCCTCAAGATCGCTCGTCGAAAGGTTCCAGCTCAGGGAAACCGGAGTGTCTTCTAGGTCAGCAAACAATGACCCCAATCCCAGTTTGTGTTACCTAATGAAACAGTAACTCTCCAGGAAACTCCCTTCCTCTCCTAGAGAGACCCTGACTAGAGCAAGGCCGCGGGCAGCTCCAAGCGAAGCGAGGGATCAGCAGATAGCCAGTGATGTGCATGAGAATAGAGAAGTGCAGGGTGTCAACGTCAGGGTCTCCCCTAGCTGAGTGACCCCTCGTTGGTCTGAGCAGCCACACCCTGTGTCTATCAGTAGATAAAGTATGGGGTTGGAATTGGCCAGGACAGAATGTGAAGTTGAAAAGGCCGTGACCAAGAAGAGAGGGCATGCTGATAATTACAGCAACGGTCTGTGCTTTCCCCCCACCCTCCGTCCCTCATTGTGCTAGCCTATTTATCTGGAAAGAAAAGTTTAATGAGGCAGGGAGTTTATTATACTCGATTCCGAGGAATGAAACTGTAGGAACTTTCACATTCTTTACTTTTTGATTTCGTTGACTACCTTGCAGTTGGGGGACAGGGTGGAACATAGTCCACTTTCCTGTGCAGAAGAAATGACTGGGGAGTGGGCAGGGCTAGCCCCTAGCCCTGGGGGTGGGGACTCTGCCTCTTTCTCTCTGTGTCTCTCCTTCTTTCCTTCCTTCCTTCCTTCCTTCCTTCCTTCCTTCCTTCCTTCCTTCCTTCCTTCCTTCCTTCCAGCTATTTACTTCATAGAGGAGGTCGGCTGGGCATGCCTGAGCTACAGTATGTGCTTGGAGGTCGGAGGACAGTTTGCAGGAATTCTCTCCTTCCAACACTTAGGTGGAACTCAGGTCGTCAGGTTTGGGGGTAAGAACCTTTACTAGCTGAGCCCTCTAGCGGCCTGTACAGCGGCTTTCCTCCCGGAAATCAAGGAAGGTTGTTTCTGGTAAGGCTTTGGCAGGGATCTGAAGTAAGGGAGGAAAAACATTTCCTACAGAGCAAATAGCAGGGGTAAAGGTCGTTGACTTGGATGCTATGGCCAGACCTGTCTGCCCTGTCTCCAGGCCATTGGGCCAGGGCTGGATAGGACTGAAGAGCCCAACTCTTCCATGCTTCCCCTGAGTTATGCTTCCTATGAGACTTGACCCCACAAAATGCTGAGATAAAGGACAGTTAGATGGATTTTTCTGGTTATCATTCCCAAGTACACAATGGCCTAGTTCAGGCTCTGTGGAATCCTGCAGGAGAATGATTTCATCCTACTTTGCAGCAAATACAAATGTTTCATAATGGAATACCGTTGTGGTGGAAGCGACTAACATCTGACAGAGCCCACATACTTTATGTGTGATAAGATACCTGTTGCAATTTGTTGTTGTTAAATGCATCTCATTGTCCAGGCTTGGCTATGTAGTCCAGGCTAGCCTCCAGCTCATGATCCTCCTGCCTCCATCTCCTAAGTATATAGGTTATAGGCCTATGCCATTATGCCTGGAGTGATGGTTGTTTATGATTGTCAGTTAGATTGGATTAACAAAAGCCTAGGAGATTAGTGGAATACACCTATGAGTGTGTGTCTTAGTCAGGGTTTCTATTGCTGTGAAGAGACACCATGACCATGGCAACTCTTACAAAGAAAAACATTTAATTGTGGTTGGCTTACAGGTTCAGAGGTTTAGTCCATTATCATCATGGCGGGACACGGCAGAATGCAGGGATCATGGTGCTGGAGAAGAGTGGAGAGTTCTACATCTTGATCTGCAGACAGCAGGGAGTGAACTAATTTGAGCTTCTCAAGCCCCCCCCCCCCCCCCCCCCCCCCCCCCCCGCAGTGACACACTTCCTCCAGCAAGGCCCCACCTACTCCAACAAGGCCACGCCCCCTATAGTACCACTCTCTATGGGCCAAGGATTCAAACACATGAGTCTATGGGGGCCATTTCTATTCAAACCACCACAGTGTGTTTGTAACGTTTTTTTCAACAACAATTAGAGCATGATGACCAGATGAATGGATGGTTTGTAATTAGTTGGCACTATTGAGAGGTGGGGAAAGTCAGAAGCTAGGATATAGATAGAAGAAGCAGATCACTAAGGACTCCTCTTGGTGTTCTGCATCTTGTCTGTGCTATATGCCATTTTCTCTGCTTCCTGGGTGCCATGGAGTGAACTGCCCTTCTCTGCCATCATGACTAGATCTTCTAAAACCAGAAGATGAAGTAAATCTTCCCTCTTTAAGTTGCTTTTCTTGGATATTTGACCTCAGCAACATAAAAGCCTGACTTAATACACCTGTGTATGAAGAAGTGTGAAAAGACTCAGAGATTTGAACTGACTTTGCTAGATTCCTCTGGGTAATAACTGTAAGTTGATGGATCACATAATTTAGCCTTGCTCTCTGGACTTCAAGTCTCCTGGAAGTTTATCTATCTACAATCAGTTGTCTGAGGGGCAAGTCTGAGTATTTCAGAGCCAAGAGGGCACTCCAAACATCCCCACCTCTGCTGAGGCTTTATCTGCTTTCCTTAGGTAAAGGCTATGAGTCAAATAGAATTGTCACCTCCAGGCCACTCACAGCCTTGTGGGTGCTTTTCTGAGCCTGGTCCCCACTGTGGGAGATGCATGGCTAGTGTGTTGTAAGCATACTGTTGGAAGGCCAAGCGTTCTTTCATCAACCAAAGGCAAAATTCAAAGCCTACAAGCTTCCACCTGATCAAGCCTTCATAGAAGACTGAGAGCCCACACTGGGCATTTATTTCTCCCCTGTGGACGAGGGTGGCTCCATTAACCTTGAGGCTCATGAATGGACTGACAGACCCTTAGCTATACTTTACACTTGTTTCTCCAAGCGTTTGGAAGCTCTGCCATAGGATATTGTGTGTGCTGTGGTGGCTTACAAGATGGGGCCTCATGTCAAGTGGACATGAGCAGAGCAGCATTGTCACTGACTGCGTGTGTGACCCGGGCAAGGGACCGCTGTTGACTTTAGTGTCCTTTTTTCTGAATTTTCGTGATGTTGGGCAGACACTTCACCTCCAACTGTAGGGTGATTGCCGAATGAGGGCGGGGGATGTATGTGGGGTATGAGGGTGGAGCTGGCCTCCTTTTCTTGGCTCCAGAGTTATTTCTGTCTGAAGAACTAGGACCTGTGACTGTAATCAGGGCATCCCCATCTCCAGGCTATGCTGGAGACTGGGTCAAATTTAATTCTTTTTCCTCACATTAACCTCCAGTTTCACAGGACTGCCTCCAGAGTTTCCCCCTTCCTGTTCCTCTGCCCAGAACGTCCTCCATCTTCCATGCCTTTGGGGTATAAGTACATACAGCCAGTGACTCAGTCCTCCATGTCTGTCCTTTCAGTCCGTGGCACTGACCAGCTGTCCACTGCATCCACTGTACCTTGTCCAGCAGAGGAAGCAAGAGCTAAGAGTTCCAGAAAGGCAAGAGCACAGCCAACAGCAGAAATAGTGTGTTAACTAGTAACCTGCTGCCCCTTTCCCCACGTAGCCTGCCTTTGCAGAGGACCCCAGTGATGCATCACTGGCTAGGATGAACCAGAGACCAAAGAGCAGCTCTACATGTGGCCACCAGGGGGCATAAACGTGGCAAGAAGCACCAGACATCTCCCTTCACAGAGCAGGCATGTATGCGTGTGTGCGTGTGCGTGTGCGTGTGCGTGTGCGTGTGCGTGTGTGTGTGTGTTCACAGAGCAGGCATGTGTGTGCATGTGTGTGTGTGTGTGTTCACAGAGCAGGCATGTGTGTGTGTGTGTTCACAGAGCAGGCATGTGTGTGCGTGTGTGTGCGCGCGTGTGCGTGCGTGTGCGCGTGCGTGTGCGTGTGCGTGTGCGTGTGCGTGTGCGTGTGTGTGTGTGTGTGTGTGTGTGTGTGTGTGTGTGTGTGTGTGTGTAATTTTGCCTGCTTCTACCCAAGCTCGTTTAGCACTAGGAAATGACTAGGAATAACATAGCAAGTGATGAGGGTTTCTTAATTTCTGTTAAGGACACTAAGTTGTGACCTGGTCTCAGACCTGGCTTTGAAATCAGCCAGTCCTGTACCCAGCTAAAGCAAGTATCTTAACCAGTCTAATCTTCAGTGTTGAATCTACAAACGAGGACAGTACCTCCCTCTCCAGGCCTGATAGTATACACTGTTAATCTTGAGAGCAAGGCAGAAAAGGGTCCCAAATCCCAGGCTGGCCTGGGCCACAGAGTGAAACCCTGTTCCAAAAAAACCCAAACTGGGCATCATGGCACACACCTGTAATCCAAATCCTCGGAGACAGGAGGATATTCAAGGATAGTCTTGTCCACATAGTAAGTTGGAGGCCAGCTTCAGCTACATGAGACCCGTCTTTAAAACAAAAAAAAAAAAAAAACCCACTTTATCTCAAAATGGTTTGAATCTGATTAATGACTGGCTCCATGGATCACTGGTGTGTCACTGGAATACCACAAAGAACAGGTCTTCAGGGGCACCAGAGGAAGGTACTTAAAAACAATTTGTCCCTGGGGCTGGAGAGAGAGGGCTCAGGGGTTAAGAGCATTGGCTGCACTTTCTGAGGTCCTGAGATCAATTCCGAGCAAACACATGGTGGCTCATGACCATGTATAATAGGATCTGATGCCCTCTTCTGGCATGCTGGTATACGTGCAGAGCACTCATACATAAAATACAAATAAATACAATAATTTGTCCCAAAAAATAAAATAATTTGTGCCTCACATTTTAAAGTAAATGTAGCATGAGGGACATCAGAGGCACTTTATATTATTTTAGATAATTTATATTTATATTATGTTATATTTAGTTATACTTGTTAGGGCTCCTGAGTCCTCTTGGTGTGTTATTTAGGTAAGGGTTTTACATAAAGGGTCTCACAGAGGCCACAGATAATGGGATCCCACTGACCATTGGGGGTACATTTCCTGTATGTCCTGGAAGAGATGAGTAAGAGCTGTGTATACAGAGGCCCAAAGAGCTCAGGTCCTGAAAGACATTCTGTGGAATATACTGTGGGATGGGCAGCAAAGTCCACATAGGGTTTTGAGTTATCTGCCTCCAAAACAACCTGCTCCTTCAGGACCTCGCTAGGGAGACTATATCCTCAGTGCTCTCAGCTACCCCTCTGCTTCAGGTCAGGCCCAGGCTTCCCTGTACTCACTAGACCCATGCTTCATCCTAGAGTGTTAGGAGAATCTAGGGGGGTTGGTACTGGTTGGAGAGACCTCTGTCAGGGGTGCTGGAGTCCCCTGAGTATGTGTGGGTGCTACCTGATGTTCAAAGGATCCATCTGAAAGTTCTGCTGGGTCATCTATCAGTCTGTAAGCACTGAAGCCAACACACTTATGCCACGTAACTTGGAAACACAAACAATATTACACACTTTTCACAGATAGCAAAACTTACAAGAATATGATCATGTACAGTGAGAGGAGACTGTACTATGTTTCTAGGCTTTGAATGAGGTTTGTCCTATCAAAACCCATGTGATAAGATGTTGACCTGTGATGAAACTTTTTTTTTCTTTTTGAGGCAGGGCTCACGATGTAGTCCTGGCCAGCCTGAAACTTACAATATAGATCAGGCAAATTTCAACCTCCCAGGCACCTGTTTCTGCCACCAAATTCTGAGGGCAAAGGAGTGTGCCACCATACCCCGTGAAAGGTGATAAGGTTTTAAGATGTAAGTAAGGGGCTAGGGATGTAGCTCCACTGGTACAGTGCTTCCCTGCTGCATATAAAGCCCTGGGTTTGATTCCCAGCACTGCACAAACTGAACAGACAGGATGGCATACACCTGTGATTCTAAGCCCCCCGGAGGTAGTAGCAGGATTCAAAATTTAAGATAATTCTTGACTACACACCGAGTTCAAGGCCAGCCTGGGTTGTATGAGACCATCTCAAAAAAAAAAATTAGGGTATGGGTATGCATCTTTAATGAAAGTTTGTCATAGTACTATGGAGACGGACCCAGCTATACCTCAGAACAGGCTGTTTAAAAAGCAAGCCTCTCTCTTTGACACCTTTTTGCTTTGTTTTGAGACAGGGTCTCACTATGTAGCTCTGGATGTCTTGGAACTCGCTGTGTAGACCAGGCTGGCCTTGAACTCACAGAGATCTGTCTGCCTCTGCCTCTTGAGTTCTGGGATTAAAGCTGCGCGCAGCGTGCGCGCGCGCGCACGCGCGCGCATGTGTGTGTGTGTGTGTGTGTGTGTGTGTGTGTGTGTGTGCAGCCACATGTGAGTTTGTGCACCTGTGAGTACAGATGTCCTTGGAGTTCAGAAGAAGACACTAGATCCCCTGGAGTTGTAATTATAGGCAATTGTAAGTGTGGTGGGTGCTAGGACTTAAACTTGGGTCTCTGCAAGAGAAATATGTGCTCTTCACCACTGAGGCATCTTTCTAGCTCCAATTTTGCCTTCTTAAACACCTATCTTTCCAATTTCTACTATGAATAGAAGCAACACAAGGCCCACACCAGAAGTTGGGTAGATACCAGCTTTGGATCTTCGTTTTTTTTTTCAGATGTCAGAATTGTCAGCAAAAGTAAACATTTCATCTTTATGAACTCCTCAGCCTTGGGAAATTTATTATGTATATCTTATATATTTTTATGAAATATTATATATTTTTACAGCAATGAAAAACAGTGTTTGGGAATTTTACTGAGTTACTCACCACCTAAGAAAACCACCCCAGGGAACACTCAAACTCCTTTATTTGTTGACTGCTGTGTTATGGAAGTCTTGAATATGAATATAAACATTAGATGACTTCATCGCATCACATTTACATATCCATGCACATCATATTAAAATTGTATAATTTGCATATTTAAATACAGTTTTGATTATGGCTGCATAATTGAATGTCTATGTTCTCCAGGTATGACGTGACCTTTGTCCTCTTGAAATCAGAGCAGCCATTACTACCCATGGGAGACCTTTAGGAAAAGGAGCCTTTGCTTGTGGGAAGAGGGAGGACTCACAAAGTGAGACCCAGTAAGAGATAACCTGTGTAAGGCCTCATTCCTGGGGGAGACAGGTTTTCTTTGGTGGTGTGGCTACCAGTAATTAGCTCATACAATTAAACCCATTGGCTCACCAAGCTCAGCTGAATGGAAGCTTTTCTCTGGTATGTTGTTGTACCGTAGCTAGCGTGACTAGACATGTGTTTAGAAAAAGCAATGCAACAATATCTTATTATATATCACAAGTTACTATCCTTGCTATTACAAATAAGACATTAAATTGATTTTTTTTGAAATGGTATGTATAGTTAAATTATATATTTTTATTTCATTTGAGGCTCTTACTGAAAGACAATGCATTTATTAATATAAAGAAGTGTTGGAGCCGGGCAAGGTGGTGCACGCCTTTAATCCCAGCACTCGGGAGGCAGAGGCAGGCAGATCTCTGTGAGTTCGAGGCCAGCCTGGGCTACAGAGGGAGTTCCAGGAAAGGCGCAAAGCTACACAGAGAAACCCTGTCTCAAAAAAAAAAAAAGTATGGCAATGGGAATGGAACTTGCTGGTAAGGAGGGGTTAAGAAGGAGTGGGAAAGGATCAGAGAGGGTTATGGGTGAACAGTATCGAAATGTATCACACACACATACGGAATTGTCAAGGAAAAAAGAAAAGAAAAAAAACATGCAAGCAGGAGCCTGGAGCACTCTAAAATAGGCTGTGAGAGCTCCATACACATAAAAGTAAAAAAGCCAGAAACTGAAAAGGTTTCTGAAGTGAATGCCCTCACTTATTGCAAGTTCAAAATCAGGCAAATGTGATTTATGCTACTGGAAATCAGAATTGGCATTTCTTTGAGGAAATAGCCATTTAGTGTTTGGGTGGGGTGGGGAGGGCATGTTGGTCCCGTGGACCCAGGCCTGCAGGATCTTCACAACACAGGGCAGCAACAGGATGTCCAGGAAGAGTCCCAGTGAGGGCCCAGCATTGATGGTGTAGCAGAGACCAGGGGCCTCAAACCAGACCATTGATTGTGATGAAAGTCTGCATGTATGGATAAGGGGTTTACTGCGTGTGTGTGTGTGGGGGGGGGTGCTGCTGCTCTTTCAGAAGACTGAAGTTGATTCCCAGCACCCACAAATGGCTTCCAACTGCTTGTAACTCCAGCTCTAGGGGATCCAATGCCCTCTTCTGGCCTCAGTAGGCTTGCACATTTGCATACTTGTGCACGCACGCATACACACACACTCACACTCACACACACACACACACACACACACACACACACAGAAGACAGAAAGGAAAAGAATGACAGAGAGAAGGCAGAGGAGGGACAGGATTAAATGGCAAGTCTATGGATCTCTAAGTATTTGTTGTATTATTCTTTCGACTTTACTGTAAGTCTGAAATTATATTTAAAAGTTTTTAAAAAAAATCTTTTCAAAGTTTTGTCAGGGAGCACCAGGCCTGACTGCAGAGCTCAAAGTGCTGGTCACTCCTTTCTCCATCTCCACAACTGTAATGTCAGTTCTCCTGGTTATCAGTGTAAAGAGAAGAACCCACATTGTCTTGCCTGGCATGGTCAGGTCTTAACAATGGCGGGATGCTGAGGGCCCATCTCTAGGCTGCTTCCCTCACACAAGGACTTAGCAAAGTGGAAACTTGCTAGAGCTCTTGCTTGTGAACAGACACCTGACTTTTTTTTTTCCATCTTTGCTCCAGGCTTCCTCTGGTTTAGCTTATTTTCTAGCACTTCTCCAGATCTCCCAGCGTGAACTCTGACCTCAGGGGTACCAGGCTCTGGACAGGCGCCTTGAAGGCTGTTAAGCCTGAAAAACTGGATGCCGATGCCCTGACCTGGACCCCCACGAGTTACTGGAACTGCCAGTTGGTGCTAATCTCAGGTGGCCAGGTTGGAGCTGAGGTCTCCAGCACCCCCCCACTCCGGGGCAAAGGACACAGGTGAGTAACTCTGTTCCCCAGAACCAGAACAAAATGGGGGTGAGAAGCTCCCCTCGAGGTCCTTTGAGTAATCCCCAGAAACCACAAGCTTCTGGATTTAGTGCTGGGGCCAGACCTCCAAAGGCTTGGCCACCCCCAAAATGTTTTTTAAGCTTACCTGCCCCTGCCCAGAATAATACCATTACAGCTTCGCTCTCCAGGGGAGAAATCATTTCCAGGCATTAGCTTCTCTGTAAGTACAGACCTCACTGTTGTGTGGGTCAGAGTTCACAAACTTGGATGTGTGAAAGACAGAAGGATGTCTTTGTTTTCTGTAAATGAATTAGATTGAGCTCTGAGCTGATGTTGCAGGAAGCTGGTGGGAAATTCAGCCCCTGCGTTCTCTTCAGTGATGGCCAAAGGTCGGGAGGTCTTGGCAGCTGCTCTTCTAGTTACTGACTGCCTGTGGGTTTACCCGGCACCACGGCTCCTTTCAGTTTGGGGGTGCCACAGGGGTGATCACAGCTGAGGTCCAAGGCTGTTTGCCCCCAAGCTCAGCCCCATATCTACCTCTAGCTCTAGGAAATCTGTTTTCTTTCCTCTTACAAGTCCCACTTTTCAAGATCCCACCAACCCTTTGACAAGTGGGGAAAGTGGGCCTGGCAGGGTCTTTAATCCCAGCTCTCTGGAGGCAGAGGTAAATTGAAGCTAACCTGTCTTCACAGCAAGCAAGTTCCAAACCAGCCAAGGCTCCACAGTAAGATCCTGCCCTAAAATAAAATGAAAAGTTGGGAGACTGAGGCCCAGAGAACAGGTCATACAGCGGACAGGAATGATGGTGATAAAATCATCCCTTGAGAACGTATTACTGTGTGTTCCTTGGGGCACTTAAATCCATCCAAAGCCCATGTCTTCACTGTGAATCGAGAAACTCAAATAAAAGGATTTTGGGCACCATGGCAAGCAAGCAGGAAGTTGTGTGGGGACGTGGGTCTTTCTGAAACAGAAGACCCTCCTGATAGAGTGAAGAGAATTAGCCTAGAAGTCCTAAATCTCAGCTCTCCCTCCTGCTCACTCCAGCAGGTTTTGTCCCTTTGTGGCCTCCATTGTTATGTCTGTCTAATGGTGTCAACTTGGATGCTCACGGCTTCCTCTGGCTAAAGGAGTTATACCCCCAAACTTCACTCCTGGACTTCCGCAGCAGTGGTAGCAAGGTCTCACTCCCCACTTGGCCAGGGGCCTTGGTAAGTAGAGACAAGGTAGGAGGCCCTCCAGGGCCACACATGCGCAGCACCACCAAGAACTTGTAGTTTGGAGTAGAAACTGAGGGAGAAGAGCAGGAGGACCCTAAGTCCTCCATGAAAACCTGAAAGACCCCGGAGCTCACTGGTCCTAGGTGGTCCTCACAATGCCTGTCACAAGAGTGGAGTTAAGAGAAAAGTAGCCACCCACTTACCCTCCCACAACCCTCAAGACAAAAACACCCGAGGTACAGCTAGGGAGATTTAGACTCATTTGCTGCCAGGCTCAGGCTCGAAGTCCATCCCACAGGTTGAAGGGGGTCTGTAAAGGGTCAGTGATGGTACCTGATATGATTGCCCCGAAGTTGCTTGTTTAGATAGTGAATTATGTGCCAGGTGATGACCAGTACTTCCTGAACCTAGGGAAGGGCTCTTGTCCTTCAAGCCAGCAAGCAGTCTTTGACCATTCTTAGACTCCTGGGGCTCCTATGATCCTCAGCCCGAAAGGAGAACCTCTACTTGGCATTAGTAGTCCCCAACGCCTGAGAGTCTCTGAGCCTTGCCCCAACCCCAGACCTCCTCTTAGTGAACCCATGCTGTGGGCAAGAGCTCCGGCTGCTCTGCTGCTGCATGGGGTGCTGCTGCTCGCTCCCCACCACGGAGGCTTCCGTCCCTTGGCAATGACGCTAGCTGCTTTGCCCTTGGTCCCTGCTCCAGGAAATCTTCCCAGGCTGATCAAGTTTTCTCAGCCCAGGCAGGATCTTTCTCGGGGACACTGCCACCCCACCAGTCCCCAGCAGCCATGTGTACTCATCTCCTTGCCAAATCTTGATCTTTCCGCTGGGGAACAAGCAAACTTTCTGCCAGGTCCTAAGGCAGGGCCAGCAAGGCTGGAGCAAAACAGGGGGATGGAGATGTTTCCTAGATGAGGCAGGCCTGGCACGGGAGACAACTTGACAGTAAATGGCAAAAGGCTGCTCTTGGGAAGAGGACAAAACCCCAGAGCAGGTCTGATTCCTTCCTGCTGCCACTTTGTCTGGTTGCAGGCCTAGAGAGTCTTCCCAGAAACTGTGCCAGCAGATAACCCTGTGATGAGTGAGTGACACGTTTAGGACTGCACCATCTAATACAGTCCCCACTGGTGGCCACTTGTGTGGCTCTTGAGCGCTTGAAACACAGCTCCTTCGAATCGAGAAAGTCCAGAAGTGTAAAACACACCAGATTCCAAAGGTTAGTACAGAAAATAATGTGAGGCATCTCAATAATAGTTTATGTTGATGATACATAAAAATGGGTCTGTTTGGGATTTAGTTCAAGTTAAGATAAACTATATTTGTATTCTCGTTGCAGTGGGGAGAATTAAACCCAGGGCTGTAGGTAAATGGGCAATTGTTCTGCTACTGACCTACACCTCCAACTCCAAACTTTATTATTAAAATGACTTGTTTGACATGTGATTAGCATGCTTGAATTACTAGGTTCAATATCCTGCACTGAAACAAAAGATCATTTCCGGTTACATTTTTATGTAGTTATAGGAAAATTTGAAACTACAGATGTGGCTCACATTATGTCATTTCAATTTTACAGAGGAGGAAACAAGCTTCAGAGAGCTTGAGCGACATGTTCTACAATGTCTGCCCTAGGGTTTGTGCCCCCAAACGACAAATGCCCTCCCCAAGCCCTCCCCAAGCCCTGCTGTGCCAGAATGTTTCATGCTCAGAGTCACCCTGCTCCCCTTCTCCCTGACTTGTGACAGTCAGTAGTACATTCTGTGTTTGAGGGCAGCCTCAGAGTTGGTGCTGAGACCCATGGGTGTTACAAGGTCCCCAAGATGTCCAGGTTTTGTTGTCTGACCTTCCTTTCTGTCCTTGGCCAACTCCAGCTACAACTGAAGGGCCTCTGCTACTTCAGCCCCTACCAACTCGGCAACCAGCTCTGGTCCCTTCCAGGTTTCTCGCCACCTCACCTGACAGGAGCATCCTAGGGGGTGCGGATCCATGGCCAGCTTAGTCCACAGGGAATAGTCCCAGGTTTCTGCAGCAGCAGCTGTAGTAGAAACCATGACACTGGGAGAAAGTTCTTTGTAACAAGAGCTCCAGGAGATGTTAGCTTCATGTCTGTATACCTGCTTTGGGGTCATGGACTTGGTTCCTCTATGAGATATTAGGGAGGGAAACCTGTGGCCCTAGTCTGGACACAGATTCAATTATGCCTGTGCCCTATATGGGCCTGCGTCTCTGAGGCCCACCCTGACCATCCAGGAAAGGCTTCTCTGGCTCTTGTGAGCAAGCAGAACCTATCTTGTATCCTTGAAATGCACCAAGGATCTTATTCTGGATGAAGAGTCAAGACCTAGTAATAGGTCGCTGGAGGCGTTTGGGATCCAGCTGGGCCATCCCATTTGGATATAAAAGGGTCAGATTTTAGGCTGTGATTATAACATAAGGAGGCCACATTGCGTTTTTTTAATAGTTTTAAATTTGAAAAATGAATTAAGAGAAAGGACTCGTGGAGTGAGAATTCTTGGCAGCCTTGGTATAATTACAAAACCAGCTCCAATTTTCCAAGTTCTTCAGAGTGCCAAGCCACAATCCCCAGAAGGGCTGGACAAGGTCTCAGGCACACCCATCAGAATTCAGCTATCCTGCCACTTCCAGAAGGCCACCGTCATGCCTCCTTACATCCAGATGCCCTGGTGTATAGCAAGAGAGGTCAGACAGATCTCCAGTGCTCTGCTACTGTCTTCATAACCTCGTCGATAAAATGAGGGTAATGGTAATTCTCAGACAGTAGGGAGGGGGCTGGACCTGTGCTCCAGGCCCTTTCTTACAGTTCATATTATTAGCTTACTTCCCCTTTGCCAAAGCCACCTGCTCCTAACTGGGGAAAAGGTGCCTCCAGGCACCCACATACACGCCCTTTGCTCCTGAAACCCGGAGAAAGAAGCCAACCTGAAGTCGAGGGCACAGCTGTCCCTGGCCCTGTGTCAGGCAGTGACTACTGAGGGCCCCCCTCTTTCCTGTCCTCCCACCCCTGCCCCCGCCGGAGGCAGATGTGCCCTGAGCTTGGGAAGAGGAGATGCAACAGAGTCAACTCCACTCTTCTTTTTCTTTCTGCTCTCTGTCCCTCCCTTTCTCCCTGTCTTCTTCCCCTCTCTCCTTCTCTTTCTTTTTATAGTATTGTGGACTGACCCTAGGGCCTCCTGCACGCTAGGTAAGTGCTCTATCTAAGCTACACCTCCAGCCCTGTTTTTACTTTTATTTTTTATTTATTCTCTGGAAATGTCATACACGTATACAATGTATTTTGATCTTATCCACCTCCTACTACCTCCCTCCAGTTCCTCCTGGGACCCACCAGTCCATCCCACTCCCAACTTCATGTCACTTTTATTAATAACCCACCAAGTCCCATTAATGTTGACCACGTGAGACTGGATGTAGAGCCATCACTGGATCATAAGCAACCTATCAGTAACCACATCCCCAAAGAAAAGTGACTCCCTCTCTCACCAGCCAACAACTGCCTATAGCTCCTCAGAGAGGCATGGTACCTGGGGGCCCTCTCTCCTCCTTTTGCTTTCTATTTTGAGACAGTCTCCTGGGTTGCCAGACTGCCTCTGAGTCTGCCGTCCAGGCAGATCTTGAACTCACTGTTCTGCTTCATCCTCCCAAGTTGCTGGGACTCCTCGACTACCCCACCAAGCCTGGCAAGCTCCCTTCTAGCCTTCCAGAACTCAAAGTTAGAGGCCCCAGGCCCAGAGGTACCCTGGGACCAGAAGTACCTGTCTAGTATAATGAAAGTGACGGGAGCTAGGGATGTCGAGAACAGGTGCCCTGCCATCAGCCCCTGCCAACCCTGCTCTCAGGCAGTATCCTTCTCCCCAAGGTGCCCCCCAGCTGTCCCTCCCTACCTATGGCCAAACATGCACTTTTGCTGCACGGGTCACTATCCCGTGTCCCCAGCCCTTCATTCCTCGGTCCTTCCACTGTCTGCTGCCTGTCCAGCTGCCTCAGTGGGTCACAATGCTCACTGAGACTCTAAACCCCAATGTGAGCAGCCACAGGAACTCCCTGGTCTGGGACTGGAAGAGAAGGAAGTACTTCTGGTGTGAATTTAAGGGGACACTCATTTTTAGGTTTTGGAAAATACAAAGTTTAGGCCTAGATTTTGTGCCACCTTAAATTTTCCTTCCAGGCCTGGCAAATATGGGCAACTAACACAATCAGTTTCTCTTAGGATTCTGTCCCACCCTCTGGGGACATTCTCTGGGGGGCATTCTCTGATCTCTTCTTTCTCACCTGTCCTCTGCTGTTCTCTTTCTCCTTGCTACTGGCCACTACTTCTTCCCCTCACGCTATGGGAATCTGTTCCATTTGTACACCTGTCGCTGCTGATGGCTCCTCCGTAATTCAGACCCTCCCTCCCCGCAAACCCTTGCCCTATGGATCAGCCCTACAGTCACATTAGGCTCTCACCTGGGAACTTCACACCTGCCCTGTCCTCTACCTCAACCATGCTATCCCTCCTTTCTGCCTTGGAACACTGGCTAGAATTACATTTCTTCACCCAAAGAGAGAGCCTCTCCTTCCTTCTGCTCCCACAGCTACTGCTCAGGGCCAGTCCCTCCTTGATTCGCTACCATTGGCTTCCCACAGCCCAGAGCAGCACTGGACAGAACATAGATACTCAGGTGGACTTCGTTCCATGAATAAATGAATTTATTTGTTAGTACATGAATGGGTTGTTATGTAGGTGGCTTTGGTGGCTGGGTAAGGACAAAGGGAGATAGTATATAAGCTATATAGCCAGGGCCTGCCCGTGGCAGCAGGTGGCTGGAGGAGGCCACATCACCTCCAGCATCTGGGTGCTGTTTCAATGGCCTGGCAGTGAGGTGCATGTATGGCAGAGGCCTGCAAAAGAGGTAATGCAGAGTGGGCAGCTCTGCCCACCTCTAATTATTGCTTGAGTCTTTATGGCAGAGACAGCTGCTACCCCAGGGAGCTGTGTCTTGGCCATCACAGTGTGAGCTCCAGTTGGGGCTGCCGACACAGCCAGCAGGGAAGACAAGAGGATGTTCCCAGGGGTCTTTGGGTCTTGGGGAGCAGAGGCGGCCCAGGCTTGGACCCCTGCTCAGTTCCTGTTCTTTCAGCCCCCAGAGCAGCAGAAGGGTACCCCCAACTCAAGAGTCTCATCAAGAGCCCTCCAATGTGGCTAAGGAGCGAGCCAGCTGAAGGAGGGCCCAGAGCACCCTCAGGGAGTGAGCCTCAGATGGTTTGGTGTCCGCTGACATGGAAGCCCTTGGGAAGATGGTGCCCCAGTGGCTGGCTGGGCAGGTGGGAAGCTCAGGCCTGGAAGGATGCTTTGACCACTCGGCCCTTCAGCGGCTGGGGTGGCCGGAAGTTGTTCACCATGTGGATCCTCTCATCATCCTCTGAGGTGAAAAGCAAGCTCCGAAATTTCTCCATCTTAAGACAAAAAGGATGGTCAGGGCAGGGATGGGTGCTCTTTTCCTCTATAGTCCCAGATGCTGCTCAGGGAGCTCTACCCTTCTGTTTCTCCTGTGTGGCTTCACTCTCCCTACCCTCAGTTGTCTGTTTCCAATGGGCCCCTGAACATGGAACTAGAAGGCTAGTTCCAGTCCTGTCTAGCTGAAGCATTTGGGCAATTGCAACTTCCTGACTGCAACACACTAAGAGTGATCCCAGGATCAGGCCTCTTCCCTTCTCGCCATGGCGGGGACCTCAGGACTAGCAACCGAGCTTACATCAATCAACGAATCTTTGGTTTGGTAGTCAAAGATGGGAGTCAAATGGGAGGGCCCAGACCACATCCTGGTGGTTGGAAGTTACCCTGCCATGGCTGAAATCTGATTGCTCTTACTCCTGGAACTCTGGGAGAACTCACCTGCCTCTCAGAAATTCTGATGGGCTCCCGGAGCACAATCCAAGTAACACTCTCGCTGAGCGGGGGTGTGGTCAGAGAGCCAGGATAGGTCCAGTAGTGCCGGCTGGTGGGCAGGAGGCACTTGGGGTTGAAGTAGTTGAACTGAGCCTTGGTATCCTGGGCAGGATGGGAACCCAGGAATTAACACAGAGCTCCTACCGAGGTCAGTCCAGCAGCTTCCTTGCTTGTTGCTGTCAGCAGGATTTGGGCCTGTCCTTGACATGATGATGCAAATTGTGGGCAAATATCTGTGACCCCAAATGCCACCTCCCAGCCAGGGCCAGGCCCTCTTGTTTGCTTACATGTAAAAGCTGTGGCTTTGGGGGCTCTCTAGTCATCATTTTCATACCCATGCCTTTGGATGCCCTCGCTGGGGCTATGCAGCAGACCACCATCCATATGATCAGTACTTTATACATACCCTACCAGGTTGTATGCTAGGCACCCATGGGTGGTGAAGAAGACCCTCATCCTGGGTCTCAGCCAGAGGTGCTGCCAGAATGCAAAAGTGAATGGGCCACTCCACGAGCCAGCCTCACCCATCCTCTCTCCCCAGCTGGCCGCTCTAGAAAAGAACAGCAACCCCTGGTCTCACCTTAAACCGAACCATGTAGAGTGCATCTGTCAGGCGGTTCATGCTGGGGTGCTCATCTCCTGTCTGTCAGGGAGAAGACAGTATGAGCCTCCAATGCCTTCATTCTAAAACTAAGGGCACATGAGCCTCCTATACCCTTCCCTGCCCTGGGAATCCACCACCTACCTCCAGGAAGACACCAACCACAGCCAGGCCATCAGGGGCTGCAGCTGCCTCCCCAAAAGTGCTGTACTTCTTGGCATTCCAGTGAACCAGATGTAGCTGGAGAGGCAAAAACAAGCCAGGCCAGGCCAGGGCTGAGCGCCTCCAGAAGCAGCAGAGGCATGAAATCAGTCTCCCCTTGCTCCCTCTGAAAGAGGTGGGGCTGCAAGCCTCCTAATCTCAGGATCCTAGGGAGCCCCAGAGAACAAAGGTAGCATCCATCCTAGTCTGGTTCCTTCCTAAAACTCCAAGATGTGTTCAGGAGTGTGGACAGCATGCAGATGGAAAGGGGGTCTCTCCCAAAAGCCAGAGGTGCACTTACACATGCTTTCCAGAGCCCTTGCTCCAGGCATCCTTGAGCCCCACACTGTCCCATACACCCCCCTTCCTCAGGTAGCAGAGAGATGCAGCAAAAAAGACCTCACCTCACTGGGGAAGGACTTGCCATCCACCGTGTGCTCTGAGCCCACATCATGCTTCTTGCCCCAATGGAAGTGGAGTTGCTTGAGACGATAGGGCCCTTCCAGGGGTCCCCCAGTCACCACTGTGGGTAGAAGTGGGATGTGGCAGTCCATATAGGAGAGCACTCAACTTGGTGAGTGGTAGTGCCAGGACCCAGGCAGTCCACATAGGGATTTTGTGTGTGTGTGTGTGTGTGTGTGTGTGTGTGTGTGTGTGTGTGTGTGTGTGTATGACGTTGAGGATCAAACTCAGGGCTTTATGCATGTTAGACAAGCACTTTATGGATGAGCTACATCTCCAACCAAGGGCTCCATACTTTATCTATTTTGACCATGTTGGAGATTGAACCTAGGGCCTCAAATATGCTAGGCAAACACTCTACCACTGAGCTATATCTCTGACCCTTTTTGGACTTTTTTTATTTTGACGTAGAGTCTTGATAAGTTTCTAGGCTCAATTTGAACTTATTATTGTCCTGCCTCAGCCTCCAGAGTAGCTAAGGTTACAGGCCTATACCACCAAGCCTGGTTAGGGGCTATAGTTTTCATGTGGAAAACCTGCTGGATAGGACACGGGTCTGTCCCACCAATTCCTACAGTCTGACCCCCAGTCTGGGTCAAGGCAGAAGGCATGACAACCTACTGGGTAGCTGTTCTGATAGAAGGGGGATTTGCACTGGTCTCTCCTCCCAGCTCCTGCCAGATTTCCTGTAGCCTGGGCTCCTGCCTCTCAGATTCTTTGTTCCCACTAACAATAGGCCTCCCTTGTCTGGGGCCCAGACCCAAGGTTGCGTTGGAACAATTATTTTGTCTGCTATCTTAGTAGCTCAGGAGGGACAGAATTTATTTTTGGATGAATTTTATCTTACTTTTACTATTTATTTATTTACTTTATTTTTTTGAGACAAGGTCTCACTGTGCAGCTTCGGCTGGCCTATAACTCACTATGTAGAGTAGACTGGCTTTGAACTCACAGAAATCAGCTTGCCTCTGCCTCTGAATACTGGCATTCAAGGAGAATGTCACTGTGCCTGGCAGGTCCTATTTCATAAAGAAGGAAAATGGGGCAAGATTACAAAGCGAGGTGCTGAGCTACAGTACAAGCCCATAGCTTCTGGTCCCAAACTCCTGACCACAAACCAGGTCGCATGGCTTCCCCGCAAGCTGGACCCTTGCCAGATCATGGTATTGCCTTGGGACAGGAGGCCAGCCCCTTCCAGGGCCATCCCCCGTACAAATGGCCTCTTTGGAGGGCCCCAGCCATGCTGATTTTGTGACGTTCTCACCTTGGTAGCTGGTGATCTAGGGCTACCCAGAAGGCCTCTTGAGACTGATAGAATTTCCAGCTGAAAAGAGATCTGTTGGTGGAGAGGCCCTAGCTAGGCCTGAATGTGAGCTCCTAGATCAAGTGACAGCTCTAAGCTCAGAGTTCTACCAGGCCCCTTCATGATGGGTGATCAGGACAAGATCCAGAGGCCCATCTCTGCTGCCCTGCCTTGTTTCAGAAACAGGCCGTCTAGGGCCGTAGTACAGGTTGAAAAAAAAAAGAGTCAGGGCTGGGTGGCTCTCCACAAAATCCTAGGCTGTCTGTGGTTGGGAGACTTCTGGGTCCATCTGTAGTGCTCCTCTCCTAGAACCCTACAGGACGGTGCCAGAGGGGCATCTCCTTCTCACTCTATCTAGTTACAGATACCCTGTTCACTCTGGACTCTCTATGTATTTTGGTGCTCTGTGGATATCAGCCTACTTGACCTCCAGAGTAACCTACAACGGGTGGTGGCCGAGTCCCATCTGTCTTCCTCTTTCCACTGGCTCCCTGGCTCCTTAGGCCTGACAGGGAAGTGGAGCCCCAGCTAGGCCTCTTATGTGAGCCTTCAGACAGTTCTACAAATACTCACTAAAGACTGTTGCCTACGGTCTCTACCTAGGAATTTATCTCTGAAACCTGGACTCTGGTCCTAAGGCAAAGAGGCATGTTTGAGTTGAACCTTTGAAGGCTGTTCAAAGGGACAGCCATGAAAACTGCTCCTCCATAAACTGTCATCCAGGGTCATCTAGGGTCCCATGCTGCCTTTCTAAGGCTCTGGATAAAAGACTTTTCTTAGAGTTCAAAACAAGGTAATATATTGTCTCCCTTTTCTAAGGCCCTGCTAGGCTTACTTCTGCAGGAAAAACTATAGCTGAGTCTATTTCTTTCTTTCTTTCTTTCTTTTTTTTTTTACTGTCCTCCCAAGGAACTTAGAGCTAAGCAACTAATGTCTCTCTTTCTATGAAAGGTGGGGCTTTCTTTTCTCTTGATGTTCTCTTTGACAGATAAAGTCTCTTGAGTGCTTTCATTGAGTAGGGGGTAGGGAGAAGTAAAACAAAACAAAACAAAACAAACCAATATTTTCTTATATTAAAAAAAAACCCTAACAGGTTCTCTTCTTACCCCACTCTCTCCCTCAGAGACCTTGGGATGAGAACAAAATTTCTTCACTACAAAATACTCTTAAGGCCTCTGCCAGGGAACTTATCTTGAAATATTGGACTCTAGTCCTAAGGCAAAGAGGCCTAGGAAGGCACTGGCACAATTTCCTGCAGGCCTCACTCTGGCCCATGATGGTGAGGACCTCGAGGGTCATGGATGAGTTGGACAGACCTATGAAGCTGGAGCAGGTATGATCTGGACTACAAACTGCTTCTCCATAAATGGTCATCTTGACCCCTTGCCCTGTGCCAGGGACTCTGTGTGAGGCTGTTTCTAGGGTTGATATGAAGGGGTTCTTTGCCTTCTGCTCCTGGAGGTCTCCTAGGCTTTCTCCCTTCTGAAGCAAGGACAGAGGCTTACTAAGCATTCCATAACCCATCTGATGGGGGTGAGGGGTGTTTTAGACTGGGTCACTAGCCCAGGCTGACCTTGAACTCACTATGTAGCCAAGGATAACCTTGAACTTCTATCCTCCTGCCTCCAGCTCCAGAGTTCTAGTATGACAAGTGTGTACCACTGAGATGCAGGGGTTCAAACCCAGGGCCTTGTGCATTCTAGGCAAGCACTGTACCAACTGAGCTGTATCCCCCAGCCCCAGAAGTGTTGTGCATGCTGGGTAAATGCTCTTACCACTGAGCCTCAGCTATGGCAATGGGTTCTTGGTAAGACTAAATAATGAGAAGAGACCTGAATTCATTCATTCTTTCTTTTTTTGTTTTTATTTGAGATGGGGTTTCTCCATGTAGCCCTGGCTGTCCTGAAACTCGCTCTGTAGTGGACCAAGCTGGTCTCAAACTCAGAGATCTGCCTGCCTCTGTCTCCCAAGGACTGAGATTAAAGGCGTGCACCACCACCACCCGTCTGAGGCTGCCTGAGTTCTAGCATGTAGCCTGACACACAGAACACCTCAATCCCCTCCTCTTCCTTTGGGAGCCTGGCCTGATCACAAGGAAGAGGGCTTGGCCCTAGGCCACAAGCAGGTCAGTGAGAGGCTGGGAGTAAAAACAAACATGATTTGGAGCTCGGAGAGGAAGGAGAGGAAGGGAGTTAACATTTCTTGAGCATCTGTTTTATGCAGAACTACAATCATCACATCGGGGGATTTTCACTGCCCCCTCTATGACCCTAGAGAATACTATTGCTCCATTTTATGCAATGAGAGACTGGGACTGAGCTCTGGGCTTCACCACAGCAGGTAAGAGGTAAAGTTTAGATTCCCTACCATAGCAAACTGCCCCTCCTAAGATTGCCCCACCCCTGGTGAGGGCGTGAAGGGGACGAGACCACTTACCAGTTTTGTCATCGCTGTCATTGAAGTCCACCTGGACAGAGTGGCCATTGTTGGTGATGCTGAGGGACATGCAGGCCTCGTAGAAAAGCTCCAGTGGCTGCAGGCTGGGCGAATATACAGCCTGGCTGGATACGATGTTGATGGGTGACTGACGATCTCCCTGGGCAATGGGATACAGCTTGTGCCAGCTTGAAGGGCCTATAGGTAGGTAGGGAAGGGTCATGGACTCAGGCCAGGCAAGCTGTGGGCTGAGGGTCGCTCTGGGGGTGGGGAGGGACACAAGCCCTGAGTTCTAATCCTGTCTCTGCCACTTCTTGATTCACTTTGCTTTTCCTTGTCTGGGAATCAGCCTCCAAATCCCTCCCATTCCTTTCCCTGGCACTGATAGGAGCCCAGAGATGCACTGTAGGGCACAACCACAACCCAGAGGTAGTTCCAGATAGTAAATCCACCCAACCCCCAGCAAACACTCCGGGAGGCCCTTGGGCATCTGAAGCCACTCTACTCTACCCGACCCGATCAGGAATTTAGCCTCTTCCTGTACCCTGAGGAACTTAGTGCAAACTTGGCACTTGGAAGAAAAATTCAGATCAACCTGGCTTTCCGTAGGTGACATGTTTTCTCCTTACAACCACAACTTTATGACATGATGCTCATGCCATAGATGAGAAACTGAGGGTCAGTCATGCATGCTCACACATGCACACATGCACTGGTAGAAACACGTAGTATATGCATGGACTGCCTCTTCCTGCCTTCCCCAAACATGTGCTGAGAGGTCCATGTAGATCCTCCTATGTACATGCATGTATGCATGAAATATGCAGTGACCTGAACTCACCAGATCAGGAAGGTCCGAGCTCTCCCTGCCCACCAGTCCTGCTGATTATATCTGACACATACATATATGCATCCTCATACATAAACACCTCCTATTGGAATCCCAATGAAAGGACCACAGCGGAACACATACCCATGCACACATACACCCAAGAGTGCACACACACACACACACACACACACACACACACACACACACACCTGCATGCACACCCACAGGCACCCACCACCTGCCTCCCAGAGGCTCCATCTGCAGTGGGGAGGCTCAGCATCTCCCTGGGGAACATCCTGAGATGCAGCCTATTTTTAGAGCTACTGCCGGCTGGTGCTTCTCCCCCTTTTTGGCTTCTTAAGTTTTCCCGAGAAAACAGCAGCAGGTGCCGACAGAGCTGTGTCCCCAATGGATGACTCAGAATGGTAGCCCAGCCCTACTGGGTTATTTTTGAAGCCCTGTGAGCGCTGCCGCATTTGGGCACCTCTGTCCTCTGTCCTTCCCTCCCCTGAGCTGGACCGCCCAGGTCTGACTGGGTGAGGGGTAGGTACGTGAAGAAAGCAAGCTGTTCAGGATGCTCGAGGCACAGAGCTAGAGGACAGGGCTAGCAGGAAGGTTAGGAACAGGGCACTGGGACTACGGGGGTGGTGGTGGGGGGAGGGCACTTAAAAGCAGATCCAATGCATGCAGGGGAGAAGATGGTCTTTTATCAACCTGGCTTTTCTCCGCCTCTCTCTCCATCTCTGCCTGTCTCTGTCACCTTCTTTTACCCTGAATGTCTCTGTCCAGTCTAGTATGTCCAAATCTGAGGTCCCCCTGCCAAAACATGATCCGTTGTTTTTGGGGGGTCCCAAAGAGGACAAAACGGCAGCAACTACGGGATTCCCTCTGGTCAGTTGCAACTTCCTATCCCAGAACGTCCAGGACGTTCGCTTTCTCTCACAAAGTGACTATCCCTGGAAAAAGTGGAGCCGGAGGAATAGTACCCCCTCCAGCACTTGCTCCCGGCTCCACTTGCCCTGCCTGGGTTCCCTTCCTGACAGCCACGATCCTGGGTGATCAGCCTTCTCTGGGAAATGGAGAAGCCTTTGCTTGCCCCACACCCTATCTCTTTTTGGCAGGAAACACACCCAAAGGGAGCTGACCTGCCCCAGACCCACACTCAAACTGTCTGGCTCACTAGCCTCTTCCATCCTCCCTCTTCATGCTAAGGAAACTGAGGCAGAATGGAGGAGCGGTCCTCCTGGCTAGACCCAGTACCCGTGGCCTCACTCATTTAAGACGCGCTGAAACACTCTACCCGGTATAGACACCCAGACGTTCCCGTGTGTCCCCAAGTGCCCTCCCTCTTTCCTCGCGTACCAGCCTGCACCGCAGCTCGGACACTCCAGTGGAAACTCTCTCGCGGGGACATAGAGCCCAGTTCCCGGGAGGTCCCTGCATACCCGCTGTGCGCGCTCCCCGCAATGACACCCGCGCATAGCGCTGCGACGCGGCCACCACCACCCCCGCCCCCGTCGCCCTGAGCCACCTGCAAACGCTGCGCACGCCGGGGGAGAGAGAGTGTGGGGCCGGGTGGGAGCCAGCGCTGCAGTCCCGCGCTGCGCGGAGGCGGCGGCAGGGCGCGCTCAGCAATCCAGTGGTTCGCTGGCGGGCTCGGGGCGCAGCGTGGACTTTGCGCCAGGTCAGAGGAAGCAAGGCAGGGGTCGGGTTCTGGGGAACTGTGTAAGAGAGAGGTCCGGGTGGGTTCTGGAGCGTGGGGCTTGAGGGTTCCGAAAACCTGGTCGGAAGCGCGGGTTGCAGCGAGCCCAGCTGGATGAGAACCAGGGGTCTGCGCCTACCGTCGTCCTGGCCGTAGCCCCAACAGTGGTGGCCGGTCATGCCGCTGCTGTCCCCGCGGCGGTGTACCTGCCGGATCCGCTCCGTCCGCTCGCTCAGTCTGTGGCTCCGGCCCCGCTTGCTGCGGTGCAGCAGCCTCTTAAAGTGGCGGCAGGCGGGAGGAGCGGTTCCCCAGGGACCCGCCCCCCACCCCCCAACAATGCTGGAGAGGCTGGTCCTGCCCTGCCCCCACCCGCCCGCTGGCCGGTGAAGTCCCAAGTCGAGGTAGGAGGTCAAGAAGAGATAAGCCTATTCCTCATTTCTTATCGGCTGAGTCCCCACCACCCTCTTTCCTTACTGCCAGCACGTGTATGAACTCTCGGAAAGGAGATACCATCCATGCTGAGGACTACAGGACTTCACGTTGCGTCCTCTACCCCAGGCTTGTCCCTGAGCAGTCAACGCCTGGGGTTTGGCCCCCCAAATCCCCTGGAGTGGAAAAGAATGTCGCACTGACCAGCAAGTGTCCAGAACTGAAGCTTGGACCTGTTTTCCAGATGCTGTGGTGGGGGCTGTGTCAAGTTTAGGTCCTTCCTGCGATACAGACACCTCTACAAGCCACAGTGCTTACACTGCTGCTATGTAACAGAGCAGGCGACTGAGGTAGGGATAGGTGGGATGACTCACCCAAGGTCATCTAGCTAGAGCACCAGGGATTTATTCTCAGTGTGTCTCATTTCAGATCCTATGAGGACAAGGGGATCCTGAGGATATGAAGGTCTAGGCACCTTGGAGTAGATGTGAGGGATAGGCACAGGGTTGGCAGTCCTCAAACCCTTGGCCCAAGGGCAATTAGAGCCCTGAAGTAGAAGTAGGAAGGCATCAACCAGTGACCTGGGAGGAAGCTAGACCCACTGAAGACATTATGGTAGAATCAAGTATGAAGTCCTGCCTCCCAGCCTCCCTCTTATTCTCTGTAGCTTCCTTCCTTCAGGGACTTTCTGCCTGTGTTTCTAAAGTCTGCTGTTGGTGCCTCCTGTCTTTGCCTCTCCATAGCCATCCATGCACCTGCTGGGCATTTAGGCCCTCCCCTTTCTTGTCAAGGTACCTGAATACCTGCCTTGGCCCACCATTTCCCCACCCTCCAGCCCTGGTCCTTGCTGTGCCCTCCTCCTGGTATGTCTTCTGTCTTCCACCCACGGACTCCAGTAGGTCCAATCTGATTCATCTTAGCGTGTGGCCTTGTGCCAAAGATAGGGCTTGTTTCTGGCTAGGCCTCAGCAGGCAGTGTGGGGAAGATAAGCAGATGGGTGGATGGAAGGACAGACAAATAGTCGTACCCAGGGCCCTATGCCCCAGAGGAACTGACGAACCCTTTGTAGAATCTCTGCTGGTCAGATGTTGACCAGGGGATACTATTCTAGTTTCTGCTCTTGGTTGACCTTGGAAAGTATATCGTCTGAGAACTCATCTACCTGGCCCCCCTACATGTCTGACACTGTCTCAATTTCTTCTTCCAGTTCCCCAGATAAAGATGTTTCATTGATGGATAGCTAGTCAGCTGGGCTGACTTCAGTGATTTGCTAGTTCTGTAAAGTTGCCCTGCTTTAACCCAAGAGCAGGAAGGGGCTCTCAGTACAGATCTGATCTGACCTCAGGGTAGGGGTTGAAGACTCATGTTCCAGATGAAGCGTGCGGAGGGGGGGGGGGGGTGTCGATCAGCAACCATAGAGAGTCCATTCATATTTGTTTGTTTGAGACAGGGTTTCTCCGTGTAGCCCTGGCTGGCTCTGTAGACCAGGCTAGACTTGAACTCAAAGATCTGCCTGCCTCTGCCTCCTGAGTGCTAGGGTTAAAGGTGTGCGCCACCACACCTGGCAATTTCAACATTATTGAAGCTCTAGATCTCCAAGCCAGAGACACCACCTGCAGATTGGCAAGATAGTGGCCTCCAGTGGAGGTATAGCATCCTGTCTCCTAAAGTGACCAGATACCCATCCCCTGAAAGACTTACAATCCCCTTCAGGATCTGTGGATGGTACAGACTCTATTGACCCCTCCACTTCACAGCAGTTGAGGCTTTTTCTATATGTATTTATAATACTTAAAGAATGTAGTTGGGTGGCTGGATGGCTCAGTGGTTAAGAGCACTTGCTGTGCTTGCAGAGGACAAGTTCCCAGAACCCACAACTGTCTCTAACTCACATTCCACGTGATCCAACACCCTCTTCTGACTCTTACAGGCACCAGGCATGCAAGTGTATTCACACACATATTTGAAGGTAAACTAGTCATACACATCATAGGAAATGAGATAAAATAGTCTTTAGAAAGAATAAAATGGAGGCGGGACTAGAGAAATAAGTCAGTGGTTAAGAGTACTTTGTGGCTCTTGAAAAGAACCCGGGTTTGATTCCTCGCACTCACAACAGTCTGCAACTCCAGTTCCAAGGGGATCTGATGCCCTCTTCTCCCTTCCTCGGGCACCAGGCATGCAAGTGGTACACAAACATACGTGCAGGCAAAACGCTCATACACATAAATAAAATAAATGTTAAAAAATGAATAAAACTGGGGTGCTTCGCATCGATATGCATCCAGTATCACCCAGATAGTAACCCAGGGGAGACTTTTTGCTCCGTTTTGCAAAGCTCAGAGAGGTTGAGTGATGGGCCAAAAGTTCACAGTGAATGACAGAGTAAAGATGAAAATCCAGGCTGTTGGGTTCCTCATTCAAGCCTTTAAAATCACAGCAAGGAGAGGAAGTGGATTCTACATTTGTTTCTCATTTGTATAGACATATGCAAGGAGTTAAGGAAGGCAAGGGAGAATGTTGTATAGATTCGAGGGAGGAGACTGGAGATGGGAAGGGTGGGGAGGATACAAAATGCAGGTGGAAAGTTACTTTACTAACTAGTCCTTTGCACTTACACGGATTAGAGTACACACAGCGTACTACACCAAGTGAAAGATCCAAATGCTTTCTCTCCTGCAAGTCATTCTCAGGAACTTCCCCCTAGTTCTGGGAGTTTAGACAAGTACGAAGATCCAGTGACATCTGCCTTTTCAAGTGAAGGCCCAGTGGCCCCTGCAGCCCACTCAGGTCAGCCTGGGGGAGACTGTGCCCCATTCAGACGCCTCCAGTTTCAGTTACATGCTCTCTTTAAAGCCGAATTGGTTTCCCTGTTTGAGAGTTTACTCTTTGGTCTCAAAGACAGCAATGGCTTCTGGTTTTCACTATTTATGGTGCAGGGGATAAAGGATATGGGAATATGAGAAAGGGCTGAATTAAGAGAGTGTGAGCATCTTGAAAAGCCATGCCTCACTTATCACACACACCAGATCTCACTTCCCTTTCTCCAAAGTACAGTGTTTTTACTCTAGAAGAGAGTGACGGGGTTGCCCTGGGCTCGCCCATCTTCCAGGGATCTCTGTGGACATACATTGAAACAACAGATGCCCAATGCTGTGCCAAGATGCAGAATAATGCCTCCATCTCACTCTTTGATATATACAGGGCTTGTGGGCCAGCCTTGAGTCTTTTAGTACTAAAAAGAATTTCTTGGATTTGATCCATAGCAACACACACACACACACACACACACACACACACACACACACACACACAGACACACACACAGACACACACACCACATACAGTACCATATCAAGTATGAGTGTATGTGTATATATATATATATATATATATATATATATATATATATATATATATATATCGTGCGAAGTAATGGGCTTGGATTGTAGGCACAGATAAACCACGTAGATGTTGTTTATGCTCCCAGGAGCACACAGGCTATGTGACCTGGAGCAAATAGCTTCACCTCTTTGAGTCTGAATTTACATTTGCTTTATTTATTATTTTATAATACAGGAATAGAGAGCCTAGTAGGCCAAAAGATGGTCAGATGAGATATTAACTGTGACTTCTGGTACCCAGGATGCAATTCTCTGTCCCTAGGATTTCTACCCTTTCCCCTTTTGTGTAGTTTGTTGGAAAATTTAAAACCCCAAACATTTCAAATTACAGAGACACATCTCCACTGCAGAAACTTTGTTAGACTCAGGAAAACACATGCAAAAAAATTGAAATCGCTGTGCTGTCTCTCCCCAAGCATCACCATGGCTAAGACTATAGTGACTCTCAGGCCAGGCTTTTCTACTATGCATAAACAATCAAGATTATATATATATAGCCTTGTCATCAGCCTTTTAACTTACTGCCCTAAGTAAGCATGTCCCTGCTCAATTAGCCTTGGAGAAGTTCATGCTGACTCTTCATACATTGCTCTGGTATACCTTCCAGTTTTCAAAACTGCAAATAATATTGCACTGAACATCCTTATTCATTCATCTTTTGTGTGTGTGTGTGTGTGTGTGTGTGTGTGTGTGTGTGTGTGTGATGACTCCTTAGGATAAATGTTGAGAAATAAAATTACCAGGTTAAATGATAGACATATTGCCAAGTATCCTTTTAAATGAGTTATTATTGTGTGTGTGTGCTATGTGCGTGAGAATGCTTTTGGGCATGTGCCACGGCATATATGTGGAGGTCAGAGGACAACTTTGGGGAGTCAGTTCTCTCCTTCTACTGTTGGTTCTGGGGATCTGCTTCAGGTCACAGGCTTGGAAAGCACTTTACCTGCTGAGCCATCTTGCCAATGAAAGTAAGTATTTTATCTTTATTTATTTATTCTGGTTTTTTATGTATGTGTGTATGCAAGCATGTGTGTGTGTGTGTGTGTGTCCAGATGCTATGTGTATGTGTATAGGTCAGAAGACAGCTTTCAGGACTCAGTTCTTTTTTTCTGCCATGTGGGAAGAAACTCAAGCTGTCAAGTTCAGCATTAAGTGTCTTTACATGCTAAGTCATCTTGCTAACCCCATTATTTATGATGTGTATGTTCGCTTGTTTGAGACACAGTCTCACTATGTAGCACTGGCACTTGTTATGTAGACCAGGCTGCCCTTGAACTCACAAAGATCTGCTTACCTCTGCCTCCCAAGTGCTTGAATTAAAGGCATGCAATACCACATCCAGCTCCCAAATAACATATTTTGAAGTGTAGAAAATATAGTGGGGTCTGGAGAGATGGCTAAGTGGTTAAGAGCACTTAGCTGTTCTTCCAGAGGATCTGGGTTCGATTTCTAGCACCTACACAGGGGCTCACAAGCTTCTGTAACTGCAGTCCTAGGGGATCTGATGCTCTCTTCTGGCTTCCAGCAGTTCCTGCACTCATGTGGTGAACATAAACTCACTCAGGCTCACACACATAAATAAAAGTAAATAAATAAATGTGTAAGTATTTTCCTTTATCCTTTCATTCAGCAAGCATTTATCAAACACTTTGCAAATGTTAAGTGGGGGCCAGTTGTGACGGATATGACTGTGAATGTTATAGGCCCACTGTTGCCTCAGGCTGCTTATGAGGTTAAGGAGAGAGGCAAGAATCAGACAATGAGCATCTGGTGGAGAAGGGCAAAGGTGGACAAGGGCAGACAGGGAGGGCTAGTGGTCAAGCACCACAAGGTATGCTACTTTCTTCTTTCTTGGCTGGTCTCTCACAGATCATAGGCTATCTTCAACTTCCCCTAAAACTACAGACCCAGTGTCTCTGGGTAGAGATCAACAAGGGTGGATGAAATAACAGACTTGAACTGGGTCTGGCCAGAAATGTCAGAGTATTTGTTTCTAGTTCTGAAGTTGGGCTATTTCCCTCTCCCATTCCAAGCCTATTCTCTCTGTGTAGAGCAGGTTGCGCATGTAAAAACCATTAAATGTTAGTCTTTTCTGTCAAAACTATAAAACTTTTGTTTACAAAAAAATAATTAAAATCTTTTTATCACCTCCACATTGTGAAACCTCTGTGCAAATGTTTTAACCCCATCCCCCTCACACACAGGGTAAAGCTTGCTTCTTCAAAGGCCTGTTTCAATCTTTTAATTTAAGTGACTAAAGTTTCAGACCTCTTCCTGATCTCTTTCATTTCCTTTGCACCAATTCCTTTAAAACTGGCATATCTCAAGGGTTGGAGAGAAGGCCCAGCGGTTAAGAGCATGTTGCTCTGCAGAGAACCTGAGTTCAGTTCCCAGCACCCACACTGGATGGTTCATAACCACCTGTAACTCCAACTCCAGGGGAATCCCATATTTCTGGCCCATATTTCATGCACTCACATGCGAATACACACACATATACACATTAAATAATAGTTTTTTTCTTAAAGGAGAGGCATCAGGATGGCTCAGGAGGTAAAGGCTCCTGCCAAACTGGAGGACTTGGGTTTATCCCTGGAACCTGCATGGAAGAAGAAGGGAAGTGACCTCTGTAAGTTGTCCTCTGTCCTCCACGGGTGCACCATGACATTCTTGCACACACTCCCATAAATAAATATGAAAAGATCTTAAGAAATGCATGCTCTGAGGTATCTTTTTACAGACACCAACAATGCAGTCCTTCTCACAATCATGCATTCACAGGCTGTACAACTCCCCCTCCCCGCTCCCATGTAGTTAATTTCCAATCACATTTGTGTGCTTCCCTTTCCTGGTGCCATTGTGCATGAGAGGCTATGGAGTGAACTTTCACCTGTCACTTTTGACCTTCTCACATTCCCTGGGTGTATTTTATTATCTCTCATGTTTCACCTGTCTAACTGGTGAAGGAAATGTGACAGCAGACGCACATAATGAGCTGGGAAAGCCTCATGCCTTTCTCTCCCATCAGTTGGGGTCCATAGGGGCCGGGAGGGAAGTCATGGCAGGGTGTGCCCTCCCTTCAGTCCTGACACTGTGCCCAGGGGAAGTGTATTTTATCAGTCCTGCAACATTACTGTCAAACTGAGCCACCTCTTCTGTCCCTTCCCCCAAGCCCGTGGCTGGAGGGATTGTGTGTGAAGATGTACACTCTTTATGGTGCTGGGATGGTAATCTCAGGATGTGCCAGAGGATCTAGCAATCATTAACCTGGAACCCCCAGGAGAGATGGGGATACAGCGGAAGGGAATCCTTATTTCCGTCCTCACTTGTCACCAGGCCTCTTGATCCTGTCTTCAGCTTGCTCATAAACTCCTTCCTTAGCATTGGCCACCACAGGACAGTCATCCTGTGCCACAAAGCAATTGCAGCTTTACATTTCTCCTTGCTCATGGTCTTCATAGCCCCAGCTGCCTCTCAAACCTCCCAATCCTCTTCTCATTTGTTATCTTAGGGACCCCACCCCCTTCAAGACAGGGTTTCTCCATGTAGCCTTGGCTGTTCTGGAACTCTTGGTAGACCAGGCTGGCCTCGAACTCAAAGATCCACCTGCCTCTGCCTCCTGAGTGCTAGGATTAATGGCGTACACCACCACCACCTGGCTATGAGGAACTCTTAGGAAATGATACTGTTCCTTCCTGTTCAAAACACCATTCCATCCCTTCACCACAGGGAACATTCTTGGAGGGAAGCAGTGGGGTGGGGCTCCTCTGTCTACTCACCAGGGCCGCTTCTCTACGCAGGAGAGCCACCTGGGTAAGTGTGCTGGAGTACTGTCCCTATTAGCCGGCCCTCAGGAATTGTGAACTCACCCAGAAGAGAACTGAGGTTTATCATTTACCTCACTGATAGGAGCCACTGGCTTTGTAGTTCGAAACAGGTTCTCAAGGTGTGGGCTTGCCTTGTGACAGGAGAGAAGAAATGGGTGAACCTGAGGAATCGTAATGAAAGTTGTAGGTACAAGACCTTTTTGTGAGTCTGACCCTCTCTGTATTTAAAAATCTCAGTTCAGGCCCCGCATGGTGGCACACGTATTTAATTCCAGCACTCGGGATGCAGGTCTTCTATGTGAGTTCAGGCCAGTCTGGTTTGTAGTGAGTTCCAGGCCAGCCAGGGCTACATAGTGAGACTATGTCTCAAACAAGCAAAATCTTATTTTAAAAATGGGAGAGCCATGCATTTCCATTGCACAGGTGAACACACTGACGGTTTGAACGGGAAAGAGGCATTTTCACAATTAGTAAGCGATTTAAATCCAAGTCGGCTTGATTAAAAACACAGAGTTCTCCGCAGTTACTGAGAAACATACTACCCTAGACCCAACCTCCCGGTGACGCGTGCGCAGGGCAGCGGGAGCGCCCCCTACTGGCGGCGCGCTGAAGGCGGTGATCGCCGAAGGGCGCCTAGTGCGCCTGCGCGCAAGTGAGTGGGTGGCGGCCTACTACCTCGGCTTTGCTGGTCGCTGGGCGGGCGGGCAATGGCGCAGCAGGGGAAATTACTCAAGGAGCAGAAGTACGACCGGCAGCTGAGGTGAGCCAGGGTTTCCGAGTGAGCGAGCCGGCGGGTCTGCGGCCTCTCCTGAGGCCTGCGGGGCCTCAGTGCCTGGGCGGCGTGGGCGGGCCTCCCTCAGGCCTGACGCTGCGCCCGGCGGTGCGGGACGTGGGGAGCCGGCGCACTGGGCTCCGGCCACTGGCCAGAGTGCTCGGCGGAGGCCCGGACGCCCCTTCCCGCAGTGCCGCGCCAGGCTGTGCTCGGTGTCTCCGCGAACCTGGGCTGCACGGTCGCGGCCGGCCCACTTCCAAGGTTCACGGAACAAGGGGGTCGGGAGTACCCCATCCCGACCGCCGTGTGCTGCGCCGAGTGTCTGGTATTGTTCCACGCCAGCGCTGTCCAATAGAAATGCACGATGCTAGTTTCATGTGAGCAATCTGTGTTCATAATTTTAATTTTTACAGTAGGCACCTTTAAAATAAGTTAAAAGAAGCCAGACGTGGTGGCAGGAGCTCGTTGGTAATCCCAGCGCTTGAGAGGCAGAGGCAGGTGGATTGGAATTTGGGAGCCAGCCTGGGCTACATAGGGAGAACCTGGGGATGGGGAGAGTAAAAAGAGACAGGGAAGTAATTTTTGCTACTATTAGTAGCCCCCCCCACCCCCCTTTATTTTGAAAAACGGTCTTAAGTGGCCCAGGCTGGCCTTGAACTCAAGCATCTATCTCCCAAGTGCTGAGATTGCAGATGTTTTCTTCCAGGCCAGGCTCAAATATAAGTTTTTGCTCTTCCACCTTTTTTTTTTTTTTTCTTTTTCTGTCTTTCAACCTTGAGTGCCCTGGAACTTGCTGTGTAGACCTGACTGGGCTCAAACTAGCAGCAACCCTCCTGCCTTTTTGTCCCAACAGCTGAGATAGATTACCGCTGTGGACTGCCACATCCATTTTATTAGGTGCTGAGGATGAAACTCTGGGCATCATGCATGGTTGGCAAGCTACCAAACTGAGCTACATCCCTCCCCGCCCCCCCGCCCCCGAAACAATTTTTATAATTTTTTTTTGTTTGTTTTTGTTTTTTCGAGACAGGGTTTCTCTCTGTAGCTTTGCACCATCTCAGGAACTCACTCGGTAGTCCAGGCTGGCCTCAAACTCAGAGAGATCCACCTGCCTCTGCCTCCCAAGTGCTGGGATTAAAGGCGTGCGCCACCACCGCCCGGCTATAATGTTTTTAACGTAGTATGTCTAAAATATTACCATTTCAACGTTATCATCGTAAAAAGTTACTAAGCACTTTTTTTGTTCACACTGTCTTATAAATCAGTTATTTCACACATAAAGAATGTCTTAATTCATGCTAGCTGTGTTTCTAGGACTCAGTAGCCATTTGTAAATACCTTAACGGACAAGGCATATCTAAACCATCAGGTGGATCCTTCAACTGCTTCCTCATCCTTGCTCCCCGCCCCCATCCCTTATTTATTATCTTCTATGTGTTGAGTCAGTGAAAGTTAAAAAAGTGCTAGCCACCACCTCTCCTCTCAGGAGATCCCACAATACAGTACGTCCCTAAGGGTGAGAATTTCCCTTTGTACAGACAGCCTACTTAATACTGTATCAGGGATTCAGGCACTTTGTTCTGAGACTATCCTTGAAGGCAGAGGTTCTTCAATACAGACAGGGAAACTAAGACTTGTAAAAGGTAACTGGCCCAGATTTATGCATGTTTTCAACTTGGGGCCATCTAGCTTTTTCACACTCATCCTTTCTCCCAAGTTTCTAGAGAGAGAAAGACAGTAACATGACTATAACTGTTTTGAGGTCTTATATATTCTTGTAGTTCTTGTGTTTTGGGTGTAGGCAGAACCATAGGCAACAAAACTGAAAATATTAAAGGTTACTAGATACCGGAAGAGGATTTTTATTGAGTCCATTCCTTGAAGTACTAACTTTTATCTGTCATAATAAGAACTGCTTCTGCCTTTAGAAGGGTCAGAAGGAAACAAACAAAGTTGGATGGGCAAGTAATAGCCAAGATCAAGGACTGGTTCTCAGGCCAGCAAGAAAATGGATGCACCAGTACTAAGACTCATTCTCCAACTATGCAACCATGTATTAGCCAGATAAGACCATGTGCCCCATTTCCGTAGAAAAGAAAAAGTCTGTTTCTGGCCTGTGTGGTTTTCGCAGGCTATTCCTCCATTTGACAGCTGTTCCGTGATCAGCTCTTTCTTCTGGGCCAAGCCCTGTGCCAGCAGTGTGGTCTGGGACCCTTTAAAGTGAAGAGATAGATGCTCAGTAATGAAAGCTCAGATGGTGCAGTTTGTATTGGTGACAGGGAAGGAATGTCAGAGTCTTTCTTAGTCCTCTGGGCATCTAGTAGTACTTGTCTGGCAAAGGCATTTTCAAATAATTTGGACTTCCCCATACTTCCAGTTCTGAAGAGAAAATAGTAGATTGGGGGCTGGAGAGATGGCTCAGTGGTTAAGAGCACTGACTGCTCTTCCAAGAGGAGCCAGGTTCAATTCCCAGCACCCACATGGCAGCTCACAACTGTCTGTAACTCCAGGATCCAACACCCTTACACAGACATACATGCAGGCAAAATGCCAATGCATGCAAAATAAAAATAAATAAATCATTTAAAAAAAAAAGAAAAAGAAAATAGTACATTGTTAGTTGGTTGGGATTTTTGGGGGTGTGTATTTATGTTGAGGAATGGGAGAGTAGAGTGACCAGATTGGCCCCCAAACCATGGTATGTCTGTGATCATGAACTTGTTAATGATATATCAGTATCAATCAGGTCATAACACATATTTCTAATTTTTATTATACCTCTTTGTTTGTTAATGTATGCATCTTTTAATCATTCTATTAGAATATTCATTGACTATTATATTTTATAGCTTTTATTTATACATATTTTTTCAATTAAACATGTAATTTTTTTCCTTTCTTTTCTTCCTTCAATCTCTCCCATGTACTGCCTTGCTCCTTCTTTTTTTTTTTTTTTTTTTGGTTTTTTTGAGACAGGGTTTCTCTGTGTAGCTTTGCGCCTTTTCCTGGAACTCACTTGGTAGCCCAGGCTGGCCTCGAACTCACAGAGATCCGCCTGGCTCTGCCTCCCGAGTGCTGGGATTAAAGGCGTGCGCCACCACCGCCCGGCGCCTTGCTCCTTCTTGAAATCATGGCCTCTTTTTCTCTGTTACTGTTATGCACGCACACACACACCCCCCTAATATATAAATATAACCTGCTTCGTCCATGTAATGTTACCTATATGTATATGATCTCAAAGCTGATCACTTGATATTCCATGACCAATTGGGGGCTCATCTGTGAGAAAGACCATTTAATCAGCATTCCCTAGTTGCCTGTAGTTCTTTGTCTATGGGTGGGGCCTCCTGAGATTTCCCCTTCCATGTTGTCATGTATGCTGGTGTAGTTCTTCAAGTATTATTTGGGCAGCCACATTGTTGTGGTATCACGGATGTACCTTCCCTGTCATTTCCAGGAAACACGGTCTCACAGCAGATTTCTTGGCCCTCTGACTTTTACAGTCACTTCCTCTGCGCAGGTACAGAAGTTGTGTTGTAGATACATCCTTGGATCTGAGCACCCACGATCACTTGTTCTCTGCTTTTTGACCAGTTGTGGTTTTCTGTAATGATTTCCATCTATTGCAAGGAGAAGTTCCTTTGTTGAGTGGTGAGAACTACACTTACCTGTGGTTATAAGAATAAATATTTAGAATGCAGTTAGGAATTATGCTAGCTTAGCAAAGTGGTGGCAATAGGTTCTTCTCTAACATCCATGACCTCTCTAGTCCTGGGTAGTTGGCTATGTTTCCAGTAACAGGTATGATTTCTGTCCTGCTGAATGGGCCTTAAATCTAATTGGAGAACTGTTGGTCACCACCAATATAAGAGTGCCACTATTGCACCCTCATGGTTAGCATGCCATGCTGGCCATCACCTGTGTTATTCATAGGCATTACAGCTGATAGAATTATCAGTGGCGTCTCTCCCAGAATCATCGGTGGCTTCCCTCCCTTGCAAGTTTATGTACCATGAAAGCTAGTCCTCAGGCAGAAGGTTTCCAAGTCAAATCCTGCTCAGTTCCTCCAGGTCTTGTGTCTGAAGTACACGGTGTCTTCAGCAATAGGGATTTAGCTTCAACGTCTGGAAGGCAACCAAGGGCTACAATAATATTGGCTATTACATTTTAAAGCACTTCTGCAGAATCCAGTGCAAGGCTTTTTCAGATGATAAAGTTTCCTTGATAAAACTTTTGCTTATTCTTATAGATGTCATGAGGAAACGTCTTAAGTCAAGATCTTAAATGTACTGGATCTACATCACTTGAAGAAATGAAACTGAGAATAGACTAGCTTTTAGGTGCAAGATGCTTTCTTTCTTCCTTATTTATTGTTAAAGAGATAGAGCTTCACTGTGTGGTTCAGGCTGACCCAGAACTTGCTGCAAGGGAGTCTTCTGCTTCAGCTTCCTGAGTAGCGGAGACAACGGGTGCATGCAGCCTCACTTGGCTACAGCCTTTCTTTAATGTTTTATTCCTAGGCTTTCTGTTCTATAAATTACCTGGTTTCAAAGGAGTAAAACAAAGACTAGAAAGACAAAAGACACAGCTTAATAGTCCTGATTATGTCATGCAAAAGATGATTTATCAAAGTTTTCAATTACATTGTCAGATGACCCACGCAACAATATCAGTTCATATCTCACATGTTTGCTATGGTATGTGATATGTTATTTTTTGGAAGACTACTTTAAATATCACCATTCAAATAAGGAAGTCATATTTTTGAGAACTTTTTAATGTTCAGTTTGTGTTTTGTTTTATAGGTTGTGGGGTGATCATGGGCAAGAAGCTTTGGAATCTGCTCATGTTTGCCTAATAAACGCAACAGCTACAGGAACTGAAATTCTTAAAAACTTGGTACTACCAGGTAATGTAATATTGGTGATTACATTCTAGGTAACTTCTTTAAGGTTCTGATAAAAAGTTACATATTCTTGGGCCAACAGGATGGCTTAGTGGGAAGTTACTTGCTGTCATGCCTGACAACTTGAGTTTGATCCCTGGAGCCCATATGGTAGAAGGAGAGAACCAGCTGTATGGGTTGGCCTCTGAACTCCACATGTATGCAATGGCACATGTGCACTGACGTTCAAATCAATAAGTGTGAAAAAGCAAAACAAAACAAAAAACAAACCGAAACATACTTTTGACTGTCTTGTGTCTCCCCAGGTATTGGATCATTTACAATTATTGATGGAAACCAGGTCAGCGGAGAAGATGCTGGGAACAAGTATGTCCTGTTTTTTTAAAAATATGAACCTGTTAGAGAAGGTAGTCCACTCAGGGTGAGGACTGAGTACTAATTTAGCCTCATGACCGTATGTTTAGGTTATGGTGAAGAAGTAGTGAGTGAGTAAAGGTGAAGTGCTGGGGCAGTGTCTGACAAGTAGGCCATTAACAAACGGGACTCACTGTTACTGTCTTTACTGCTTGTATTACAAAGCAGTAGTCGTTTTTCTCTCACCCGTGAAATCTGAGTACTTTCTAAGTCCTTGCATTAATTCCTTAGTGTTAGTGCAGAGTAATGATTTTATTTGGGACATCAAATATAAGCTGAACATGGTGGCACATGCATTTAATCCCAGCACAGAGGCAGATAGATCTCTGTGAGTTCAGCCTGGTCTACAGAGTGAGTTCCAGAACAGCCAGAGCTAAACAATTCAGACCCTGTCTGCTAAACAGTAAGACTTTGTCTTTTTAAAAAAAAAAAAAAAAAAAAAGGAGAAAAAAAAAGGAATAAGACCAATACTTCTCATTTGTATCTTTTAAATTTAATCTGGTGTATATCTCTTTGTACTATATTATATATGATATATATATCATATATATGCTATAAATGCTTCTTTATAGGTGATCTATGTTTTGTTCTTTACAGATAGTCATTTAGATTTTCAGAACATTTCCCAATTTGATTTCAAATTTATTCTTTTCAGGGATTTAGAGTCTAGGAATCTCTCATTATATTTGTCCCTAAACAAGTAAACATTAATTCAAGAAAAACCAGAATTTAGTTCATATTTACTTTGATGCTTTTTTTCTTTGGGTCATAGTATGTTTCTACTATCTATAGCACAACTCTTTTATTGGTGTCTGTAAAATAATAAAAGTTATGTTATTGTTGCTTATCTGGCTGATTATGCAGCATGTGTTAAGTATAAGGTTTCTTTTTCTTATGGAACCATGTGCCTTTGCCACAAAATTGTGCCCTGACTCTCATCAGCAGCTTCAGTTTGGGCCTTTGTGATGTGACCAGCATATGTGTAGGAGGAAGCCTGAATGAATCTTTTGTAATTTCCTGCAAAAGCAAATAGAACAGTATTCCCCAGGTGTCTGCAGAACATTGATTATAGGAAATGTTAATGGCTCTTAAATGGGACAGTGGATTTCATGGTCAAATGAGTTTGGGGAATGGTTCAAAGGTTAAAATTTCTTTACTATAAAACTTTGTTATCAAGTACATTATGACTTTCCAAGAAGGAGCTTATACCATATGGTGTTTCCTCTTTTTCATTCTTGGAACTCTTTTCTCTCAGAGCATCTTGTGAAATATGTGCCTTGGGGAAGGAACACTGATTTACTAGCCCATCCACTTTTCTTCCTCCAGGAAGACTGGTATAGTCCGTTATGAAAATAATGTTTGTGGGCTGGGGGCATAGCTCAGTGGTAAAGGACAATAAAACACACACACACACACACACACACACACACACACACACACACACACACTTGATTTATCTTTTGAATGGGATACACACACTATTATAAATGGTAAACAACTTTTGCTTTACTGCTATAAAAATCTTCACTTTTTTTTCTATCTTCTTTAGTTTTTTCCTTCAGAAAAGCAGTATTGGCAAGGTAAGTAGTCATTGTTACAAAGTGTGGTTGTGTGAGCATCTAATAATGCCACTATATCTTGGCTACTAGAAAAGTTATGACTTTAAAAGACCTTATTCTAGCTCATTTTTAATCTGGCAAATCTCTTTTGGCAGTTGAAGAATTTAGAGTACCACCTGTGATTTTACACTGTCCTTTATTAAAGTCTTGAGTAACATTGATATTCAGTGGATGGAGTATTACGGTTAAGAAATTAGTAAGCAGAGTTAGCCAGAAAGTGAAAATCTTAGGAATTCATGTTGATATTCTGAATAGAAGTTGCACTTATTTAGTGATTGGCCACTCTTCGATGGCATTATAGATGTGGGTGGTTAAAGTAGGTATGAACTTGATCCAGTATAATGCTGCCTGCCACCTATCTTTGCCATTTACCTAGTCAGAAAAGTGAGAGCAAATGATGTGATCATTTAAGAACTCTGGTAGTGACAGTCTGGTTCAACCCTGTATAACATTCTACTTGAGTGTCAGCTAAGTACTGTGGAGTAGAATTGTCCCATCTAGGCATGGAATTTGGAAATTTTCACAGTGAGTTTTTCTTGATCTGTAAGCTTGGGGATCACATTGTAGCTAAGTACTTTCTAATTCAAGTCAAATGCTTTGTTTTTTGAAAAGAACCGAGCTCAAGCTGCCATGGAATTCTTACAAGAACTAAATAGCGATGTCTCTGGAAGTTTTGTGGAAGAGGTATAATACATATATATATATATATATATATATATATACACATTGTTATTTCTGTGCTACAGTATGTTTTTAAAATAATTCAAAGCCCCAGAACATAGAACTTTGGGTCATTGTGTCATTTATATTTAGTTGGAATTTAATTTCTCAACTCGTTTATTTTAAAATAGCTTAACTGTTTCTGCCATATTTAATATGTGAAATTGTTGAATTTTTCCTCCCCTTGTCTTATTTAGAGTCCAGAAAACCTTCTAGACAATGATCCTTCATTTTTCTGTAGGTTTACTGTTGTGGTTGCAACTCAGCTTCTTGAAAGGTAAATTTTAGATGTTAATATCTTTCTTAGTCTTACTTGATTTGTATAGTTTTCCCCATGTACATTCTTCTGTGTACACATTTTGCCTGGTTTCTAGAATTCTTAAATGTTTAATTTGATGCTCTTGTATGTATTCTAGCTTTGAAAGGATAGGGAATTAAAAATGAGATATTTGGATCCGGTGTTTCAGAAATACCAAAGCCCAGAAAACTAAAAACAAATTAGTTAAATTGTTACTGATTACAGGAAGATTTATAGGTGTATATATGGGTTTTATAAATGTGTTTCACTATCATAGAAATGTTTAGGTAGAGCTAGGCATGGTAGTGCACACCTTTAATCCCAGCACTCAGGAGATAGAGGCAGGCGGATCTCTGTGCGTTCAAGGCCAGCCTGGTCTATAGAGTGAGTTCCAGGACCACTAGGACTGTTACACAGAGAAACCCTGTCTCAAAAAAAAAAAAAAAAAACAAAAAAGGCTTAGTGTTTTAACCAGTATTCTTCCTAAAAAAAAAAAAAAAACAGACTAAGGTCTTAACATCCCTCTAGTCTAACACTTTTGAGATTACAGCCAAGTAAAATTGCTTGCTTTCTACTATACTCTTGCCTGTTTATGTTAGACAGTTCCATGTCTGGCATATATTCACTTGCTTATGTTCTTACTTTGCCTTCCTTTACAGTACATTACTGCGCTTAGCAGATGTCCTCTGGAATTCCCAGATCCCTCTTTTGATCTGTAGGACATATGGACTAGTTGGTTATATGAGGATTATTATAAAAGAACACCCAGGTAAAATTGTTAAGCATATGGAACTTGCTATTGGTTGCTTGAGCTGTAATTTTAGAAACTTGGTAATTTAGAAAGTTAGTTTTAAATTACTAAATAAGATTCAGTAGTTTTTTTTGTTTTTTTTTTTAAACTTATTTAAATGTGTATGGATGTCTTGCCTGTATGTATGGTTATGTACCAAGTATATGCCTGGTGCCTGCAGAGTCCAGAAAAGGGTGTCATATCATCTAGAACCAGAGTTACAGATAGTTGTGAGCCGCTCTGTTGGTCCTGGAAATTGAACCTGGGTCCTCTGGAAGAGCAGCCATGCTCTTAATCACTGAGCCACCTCTCTAGACTGATGCAGTAGGTTTTTGTCTGCTATTTCCTTACATAGCATTGTAGATGGATGCAGATCAGAGACATAACGTACAGCTTCATCCTGCTAGAGGCTTGACAGCTGTGCAAGTGCCTGGTTCTTTGGGCCCCAACTCAAAGTAGGGTATTTATGGCTACCACAAGAGTGCATGGATCGTGTTGACCCAGACTGTACACTAGTGGTTCCTACCTTTCCCAATGCTACCACACTTTAATATAATTCTTCATGCCAGGCAGTGGGAGCGCACACCTTTAATTCCAGCACTCGGGAGGCAGAACCAGGTGGATCTCTGTGAGTTCAAGGCCAGCCTGGTCTACAGAGCAAGATCTAAGACAGGCACCAAAACTACACAAAGAAACCCTGTCTCAAAAAACCAAAAAAACCAAAAAACAAAAAAACATAGTTCTTCCTGTTGTGGTGATCCCCAACCATAAAATTATTTTGTTGCTACTTCATAACTATAATTTTGCTAATCTTATGAGTTGTAATGTAAGTTATCTGATATGTAGGCTATCTGATGTGCAAACCTCAAAGGGGTCACAATCCACAGATTGAGAACCACTGCATTATATCAACATTTTACATCAATCTTTTGTTCCAGTCTCATACTGGCCTTAGATTTCCCCATTTCATGTTCAATTACACATGATAAGCCTTTTTCCTAACTCCTGTTCCTACAGAAACAGTGTTAAAGGAGACCAGGGACATTTGTAGGCAGCCTACATCAACCCAGGGCTGATATCAGCTCTTCCTATAGAATCTTAATCTTAGAATTTTATAAAATTTTCCTTCAGTACTCTAAAAAATGCTCCTATTGAATTAAGTGTTTTCATTCCATGCCAGCTATGATACAAGCCACACACTCGGTTGGTGTAACAATAGCTTTTAACACTGACAACATCACAAGGATTAGTGTCATTTATGCAGTTAGAATAAGCTTTTGATAAGCAACGTTGGGCCATTTAAGAGTTAAAAGTGTATGTGGGGTGGTGGTGGTGCTGGGATGGCAGAGGCAGACAGATCTCTGTTGGTTCAAGGCCAGCCTGGTCTACAGAGTGAGTTCCAGGAACCTCTCTCTCTGTCTTGAAAAAACAAACAACAAACAAACAAAAAACAAATAAAATAACCGCTACTAACATTAAAAAAAAAGAAAGAAAACAGACCCATACAACCCACTTAAGATTTGTGTATTTACTATACAAAAGTTGTACTTCAATAACACAGTGAAAAACTCTGTAGGCACTATGACCATCAAGATTATAGATTTCCAACCAGCCATGGTAGCACACATCTTTAATTCCAGTACTTAGGAGGCAGATCTCTGTGAATTTGAGACCACCCTGGTCTATATACTGAGTTCCAGGCTAATCAAGGCTAAAGTGAGACTCTGTGTCTCCAAAAAAAAAAAAATTATAGGTTTCTAGTCAGGTGTTGGTGGCTTATGCCTATAATAACAACCAGGATGATGAGGTAGGAGGATTGCCCTGAGTTCAAGGCTAGCCTGGGCTATAGAATAAGACCCCCCCCCCTCCATTTTCAACCAACCAATCACACAAACAAAATGTGTGTATGTGTGTGTGTATGTTAAGTTCCTGTAATGTAGTATATTACTAAAGAATTAAATACATCTTTTGGGATTATTTGACAGTAATAGAATCTCATCCAGATAGTGCGTTGGAGGATCTACGACTAGATAAGCCGTTTCCTGAACTGAGAGAACACTTTCAGTCTTATGATTTGGAGCATATGGAGAAAAAGGTTGGTAGAGTGTGCATGCATGTGTGCGTGTGTATGTGTATGTGTGTGTGTGAGACCTTAAGTTTAGAGTTAAACTTATTTCTTTATTTTGGCTATTTTGAAAGAGTCTCAAGGAATAACCCTGGTTGGCCTGGAACGTGCTATATAGATCAGTCTGACCCTCAGTTTGTGACAGTCCTCCTGTCTCTGCCTCCTCCAGAGTGCTGAATTAAGAGTATGTGCCACTGTGCCTGGCTTTAATTTTTTTTTTTTAACCTAAAGTTTTTCGTGGGTAAATACATATATAATCAGTGTGAAAAAGTATTGTAAACTTCCATATTCCCATCACCAGATCACACAGTAGTATTTTATTTTGTTTTAATAAATTTATTTCCCCTCAAGTTAAAAAAAAGAAAACTTGAGACAGGGTCTCATGTGTAGCCCTGGCTGGATTAGAATTTACCAGTAGACCAGAGTAGGGTGGAACTCACAGAGATTCCAGGTACTGAGAAAAACAGCATGCTCCACCACATCTGGTTAAAATACTTTTTAATTGAAAAAAAGTAGAAAACCTGAAGTTTGTTGTATAGTCACTATCCAAGTCAAGAAACTGGGCATTAACTTATCCTAGAAGTTCTCTCCATGACCCTGTTTCCACATAGGTACACATACTTTAAAAGATGGTTTTAATATGCCAGGTATGGTGGTGCACATCTGTGATCCTAGCACTCAAGAGGATGAGACAAGAGAACTGAAAGTTGGAAGCCAATCTTTCTTTCAAAACAGCACACATATACGAATAGTTTAAATTTGAAGTGTATGTTTATTGAAAATATCTTAAAACCTAATTTCTAGAGTTTGAAAATTACCATGCCAACTATATTTCATTACAGAAGTAATCATATTTGTAGCAGATTCTATAACAAGCATATATTCCTTTTCAACCTACAGCTAATTAAATGCAACTATTCATTTGGTTATCAGAAAACAAGTTCTCATTTTTCAGCCTAGTATTGATACCTGAAATGAAGAGATTTGAGCTACCTTTGGGTGTTGTGTCTGAGACTATTTTGTTGCTCAAAAAACAAAAGGGACTATTGTATACCTGACATACCAGGATTAAAGTAGACACTGCCTCTAAAATCAACCTCTCTCTGTCTCTGTCTCTGTCTCTGTCTCTGTCTCTGTCTCTGTCTCTCTCTCTCTCTGTCTCTCTCTCTCTCTGTGTTTTTACAGAAAGCTATGCATGTACCTGTAGAGGCTAGAGGTCAACCTTGGGTTCTCTCAGTTGCTTTCTACTTTGTTTTTTGAGACAGTGTCTCGTCACTGAGCCTGGAACTAGCTGTTCATTTAGGTTGAGGGCCAGTGAGAGCTCCAGGATCTGCCTGCCGTGACTGACATTTCAGCTTATAGCCATGCCTGGCAAGCATTTTACTCACTGAGCTATTCCATAGCCACTCAGAAATCATTTCTAAAACCATTTTTATTAAACCAGTTCATTTGTCTCTGTTTATTACTTTATTTGTAGTAGAAGATAATTGTAAATATTGAAAACAAGATGATGTAAGTGTAGAATTAATATTAACTAATACTGATACTTTCTTCAATTTGTGTCTTTATTTTTAGGACCATAGCCATACTCCATGGATTGTGATCATAGCTAAATATTTAGCACAGTGGTATAGCGAAGTATGTCCTTTTTTAAAAATTAAATAATATGTGACTGTATTTTCAAGCTTTGGAGGGTTGTGGGAGGTTAACGTTTTCCTGTGTGAAGGTGTATTGCAAGTGGGAGCTTTTAAGGTTAATCTAACTACCATTCTTTCAATGCTGATCTTTAATTAACAAATTGGAATTTCAGTAAATTTCATCCTGAAACTACTGTGAGAAATGGCCTACAGTTACTCTTTCCAAATTAAGAGAGCCTCTGATGTCACTGAAATATATTTTTTTTATAAAATCTTATTGTGGAGAATGAGGAAAACTTTAGACACTCAATTTTCATATTTTGAGTTTTGATAACTAGATCTTTAAAATTTTTGATCAATTTAGACAAATGGACGAATTCCTAAAAGCTATAAAGAAAAAGAGGACTTCAGAGATTTGATTAGACAAGGTAATTTTCTGCATTATAACTAAATATTATATAAATTTTGAAAAAAGAATTACTTGAAGCCAATATTTATTGGATTTCTCTTGTCAGATGATGCCATCATGAGTTTTTAAATTTACTCTTCCCTTGGGAATAAAGGAGCCATTTTCTAAATAGTTTAAGAAGAACAAATCATAGCTGTATTTCCTGTTGAGGCTCAGCATTCTGATCCTCTGTTCCGAGCCTCACAGGGTTTTTCTATGTTGGGAAGACAAAGTGGAAAGAGCCATGTTTGTTTACTATTTCTTACTTTAATAGGGATTTTAAGGAATGAGAATGGAGCTCCAGAAGATGAAGAGAATTTTGAAGAAGCTATTAAAAATGTGAACACAGCACTAAATATAACCCAGGTATTAAAGGAATTGCTGAAGCCATAACCAATGTTTTCTGATATGAAAGTTAATGTAATAATTTATCCTAATATTGCCTAAATGTATAGTAAGTTAAAAATAAGTACCTATAACTTAGCTTGGTTTTTTTTTTTAATTCTTTTTTTTTTTTTTTTAAAAGACAAAGTCTTTCTATGTAGCCTAGGCTACATTCAGATTTGTTGTATAGACCAGGCTAGTCTTGACCTTGCTGTGATACTTCTGCCTCTCTGCCTCTCAAGTGTTGAGATTATAGGTGTGTGCCATGCCTAGCCCAAAACTTGAGTTTTCTTTTAGTATGGTCTTGAGCCGTGCATGGTGGTGAATGCCTATAACTCCATTTGGGTAGGGGGGCAAGGAGATCAGTAGTCATCCTTGGCCACATAGCAAGTTCAAAACCAGCTGGGTGTCTCAAAAAAATTTAAAAAAAGTTTTCTATTATTCTCATTAAAATGATGTTAGTGCTTCAGCATATAATAGCAATAAAGTAAATTATTTTTGTTCTTTTTCATTTAGAGAAATATATAAATTATTTTAAGTATATGGTTTATGAATAGTTGAGAATTTGGAGATAAGAATTATAAATAATATTTTGCTAGTCAAAAAAAGTGTTACTCAGCCAGGCAGTAGTGACTCAGGCTTTTAATCCTAGCACTTGAGAGGCAGAGGCAGGCAGGTCTCTGTGAGTTCGAGACCTGCTTGGTTTAAAGAGTGAGTTCCAGGACAGCTGGGTCTTCACAGAGAAATCTTGTCTCGAAAAACCAAAAAAAAAGCGTTACTCAAAAACTTGAGTTTTGTTACCCTGCATTTTCGTCTGACAGCTGTTATTTAGAGTGAGATGTTCTGCATGACTTGTACACTTCAGAAGTTACAGGCTGGGTGTGGTGGCTTATCCCTATATGTAATCTTGACACTTTGGAGTCTGAGGCCGGATGTCAGCCTGGGCTACATAGTAAAAAAACAACTTACTGTCATTATTGCTACTTTGTTGCTTGGTCAGTTTTGTTTTTAATTCGGGGAGCTCTGGAATAATTCTGGAAGATTTTCAGAATTTTTTTTTTTTTACAATTTATAGCCAGAGTACTGCCTTTCATATTAGGAAAGCACTTAAGTCACTGTAGACATTTTGAAGACAGTGAAACAGTATTGCTGAGTGTATGCCTTGTAAGTCAGACTGAGGAACACCTTTTATCTTAATTGGAGAGAATGTTGAAAATGCATATGTATAACATCAGATTGTACATGTTAGATCTGTGCATTTTTACTAAAAAAAATGAGTTTTAAAAACTGACAGACTAATCATTCTAAAGCCAGGCATGGTAGCAAATGCCTGTAATCCCAGCACTGGGGAGGTGGAGGAAGCAGGTCAAGACCACATTGGCTGCATAGTGAGTTCAATTCTAGTCTGGGCCACAAGAGACCTTGTCTCAAAAATAAAACATAAAAATGGTTCTAGGAGTTGAGGAACAGTAAACCAGATATTAATGTATAAACAAAATTAGAATATGAGAAGGCAGAAGGAGGTCTGGGTTTGGGAAAAGGCCTCGGGAAGTGACATCCAGAGGTCTGGTGGGAGAGCTTTTCAAGCAGAGGACACATACAAAGGTCATGAAATGAGATGAAGTTTCACATTTGTTAAAGGATCAGTAGGAAAGTAAGTGTGATTGAAGAAGGAAGAAAGTGGTTGGAAGGACTTGAGTTTGGAGAGGTAGAAAGGGCCGTATCCTAACAGAATCTTGCGGACCATTGAAGCGTTTTGAGTAGGGAAGTAGAAAGATCTGCTTGCTGTTGAGACAGGATCTCATATGTAGCCCTGACTGACCGGAACTCTCTAGACCAGGTTGGCCCTGAGCTCACAGAGATTGGCCTACTTCTGCCTGCTTGTGCAGGGATTAAAGGTGTGTGCCACTACACTGGGCCATCCAAAAGACTATTTGGACTCTTGTGAGTAGAATAGAGGGTGTGGGGTTGGAAGCTGAGAGACCAGTCAAGAACTGGAACCACTAAGAACTCTCTTTTATCTCCACAATACTAGAATCAAAGCCTACAGTTTGTAAAATTTTATTAGTATGATGATCTTGCCAGCAATAAAATTGCATAATTACTTGTTTTTGTCAGAGTGGTTGTCTCTTTCAACAGCCTTGAATTAGGGTGCATGGATTTCAGGATTTTCATAAGCTAAATTTTTATGAACAACTTTAAATCTAACTTTGTAGTAATATCCAAATCTTTGTTGTCTTGAGATATAACTATATAAATGACTTATTTGGACTGTTCTTTCCTCCATGTGTGATGGAGGAGAATAGGCTTGTCTGGAATGCTATTAGTGGGCAGGAGAGGATGTTTTTCCATTCTTTTTCCCCATCAGATCTCCATCAGATTCTGATTCTAAATAAAACTAAATACATCAGAAGTTAATATTTTACTGCACTTTGAAAATACAAAGAACTTATTTGAAGAAATAACATTGAAAGTAAAGGTGGACAGAATTCATAATGTAAGAAATGTTTCATGTTCCTTTGTTAGGTCCCAAGCAGTATTGAAGATATATTTAATGATGATCGCTGCATAAATATCACCAAACAGGTAACAACAAGAAGTAAAGATGCTGCTGCCTTACACCAGCTCAAAATAAACACCTTTCACTTGTATTTTTTCTTGTTCTTTTAGACCCCACCTTTTTGGATACTAGCCCGTGCCTTAAAGGAATTTGTAGCCAAAGAGGGCCAAGGAAATTTACCTGTTCGAGGTACAATTCCTGATATGATTGCAGATTCAAGCAAGTACATAAAACTGCAGAATGTGTAAGTGACTGTTTTTGTTGTTGTTTGGTTTATTTTTCAAGACAGTGTTTCTCTGTAGCCCTGAATGTCCTGGAATTAGATTTGTAGACCAGGCTGGCCTTGAACTCACAGAGATCCACCTGCCTCTGCCTCCTGGGTAAGGGGGTGTGCCACCATACTCTGCTGACTGTTTTTAAACTATATAACAGACTACTTAAATCTGCCCTGCTAGAGGAACTCAGGACCCTGGTTTCTGACAGAGGACCCAAGAGAATACTTTATTAAAAACTTATCTCCTGGAAGTCAAGTCCAAGGAAAATCACATACTTCAAACCTGCCCAATAATATAAGTCATGCAAAACTTTTTAAAGTGATATTTTTAAAACTACACATACACACACACACACTTTAAATGTTATATTTTACTCTGTAAAAATAATCAGTATTAAAACTGGGTCTCTCCCAGGTAAGGTCATATTTCTTTTTCGGGTGAAGGTAGTACTATTGGTTATTGAACCTAGGTCCTCATATACATGCTAAGCAAGAATTCTACTACTGAGCAATGTCCCTAAAGTCATACTAGTTTCTGTCTTCAGTTGTCCTTTCCCAAATTTTCATTATTTCAACTCTTAGACTAGGACAACAAACGAAGATTTGCTAGACACTGACCGAGATCTTGTCTGTATGGTAATATTTGGCCCTAGAGGAAGCCAAGTCAGTACCCTTGGATTCGTCAGAACCATACCCCAGTTAGAAAAAGGTAACATCCATGGAGACCCAACCTTACAAGTCTGTGTGTGTCAGGGTAGGGGTACCAGGATAATAGGTGTTTATTTACAGTCATTGACTCCTTAAATTATGAAAGATTAATGACTAAAAGAAAATAATTAAAAATAAAGACTCAGGGCTGGAGAGAAGGCTTAGCAGTTAAGAGCAGTGGCAGCTCTTCCAGAGGTCCTGAGTTCAATTCCCAGCAACCACATGGTGGCTCACAATCATCTCTAGTGGGATCTGATCCTCTCTTCTGGCATAAAGTTGTACATGCAGATAGAGCACTCATATGTATCGAGCACTCATACTTTAAATAAATAAATACAAAATAAAGACTCCATGGATGTTGTCTGCGTGGATTTAAGTTGGATGCTGTAGAATATAGTGGGAGCCTTGGTTTTAGAGGACTCCAAAAGTCTTACTGCCAGCTCTTAAAAGACCCCTAACTAGTAAGAGGTGCTGCTGGTGGCATTTCTGTAGCATTTTTCACATTTCATATGTTCCTAAATCAGTATTTTGTTATTAAAAATGAATTTCTGTTCACTTAAAAGGTGATTTAAGTATTGCTAATTTTAGACGCTGTTAATTGTGGGGTTTTGTTGTTCTTTTTTAGTTACCGTGAGAAAGCAAAGAAAGATGCTGCTGCTGTGGGTAATCACGTTGCCAAATTGCTTCAGTCTGTTGGTCAGGTAAGTTGCTGGGTATATTGCACTGTGATAGTAAGTACTTCTCCCCACGGAGAAGTGTGGAACTCAGCCAGGGAGGGGCTAGAGACCCTGGCTTCTTGTTTCGTTAGCAGCAGGGCCTACTTGCCTATCTAATGAGAACCCCTGTTACAAGAAAACAGGTGTGTGTGAAATGTTCTCCCAGCTCTTGGAGAGAGCTTCTCATTTCACAAAGCCATTGACTTTGTGCTGTGCCCACTGTTGTGTGTGTGTGTGTGTGTGTGTGTGTGTGTGTGTGTGTGTGCTGGAGAAAAATCTGCATTTATCTCTTTATAGGCACCAGAGTCCATTTCGGAGAAAGAATTAAAATTGCTTTGTAAGTCCTTTTAATTTCCTTATTTTGCTTGATAAAAATATGCTACAGAGAATGTTCTTGGGAATTTTAAATGGTCGAAATTCTCTAAGTGAGGTGTGTGTGTTTCCTTAGGTAAATTTTATTTTATTAACTTGTAATAAAAAGGAAATTGTAAGACCGGGCCATAGGTACTCATTTATCTGTGTTAAATTACTGTAGTGGAATTAAGAATTTGACACACAGTTGATGGCTGGGCTTCTGGAGTTCTCTCCTAACGCCTCAGTGGGTAAAGGCATTTTCTTTGAGTCAGTTGCAGGTTGGGGAGATAGCTCAGGAGGTGAAGTGCTGGCCATGCACACATGAGGAGCTGAGCTCACTTTATCTGTGATGGTGAGTTCTGCATTTGTACAAGACCCTGTCTCAGAAAATAGGTGGAAAACAAAAAGAAAAAAAAGGTAGGGTGGAGATTGATAGAAGATACTCAGAATTGGGCTGGAGAGATGGCTCAGTAGTTAAAGAGCACTGGCTGCTCTTCCAGAGGTCCTGAGTTCAATTCCCAGCAAGCACATGGGGTCTCTCAGCCATATGTAATGAGATCTGGCGCCCTCTTCTGTCCTGCAGGCATCCATGCAGACAGAATGCTGTATACATAATAAATCAATAAATCTTTAAAAAAAAAATTCCCCTTTAAAAAAAAAAGATACTCAGAATCAGTCTCTATCCACCACATGTACACATGTGGGTAACCACATTCATGCATATAACACACACAAGTAAAAGCTTCAAAAAGTTAGTTGTAGGGCTAGAAAGATGACTTACCAGTTAAATAAAGGAAGCCCCAAAGAACATACACAGGGACACGTAGTTATGTTTAAAGCCTTTCTTACACACAAAACTGAGAATATAACCAAGTTAGGAACTAGTTCATACCATTGAAATTCAATATTTAACATAATCTGCTGTACTGTGGCCACCTAATAAAATTTTTAATGAATATTTAAATTTTTTATTATTTTTAAGTCATGTGTATGTCTGTATATGGATATGTGCACCTGCAAAGGTCAGAGGTGTCAAATCCCCTTGGCACTGGAGTTACAGGTAGTCATGAGGTACCTGATGTGGATGCTGGGAACTGACTCAGTTCCTCTCCATCAACAGCAGGCACTCTTAACTGCTGAGCTATCCTGTAGCCCCAATTTCTTGTTCTTAAAGTGACCCATAATTCAGTATATTCACCTGTCATAACCATCCTGAAGTCTTTACTGTTTGCAGGCAGCAATTCTGCATTCCTTCGAGTGGTGAGATGTCGCTCTTTAGCTGAAGAGTATGGTTTGGATACAGTCAACAAAGATGAGATTAGTGAGTATAACAACTAGATGCTACGTTAAAAGTTATTAATAAAATGTGCATAATAGTGTTGAATAAATGGTGTTATAAAGTATATGTTTTATATTCTATTTTATAGATTTACCTGAATGATTTTAATTTACATATGCTATATAAAAATAAATACATAACACTGTATTTAGATTACTGAGTGCATTGTGTGCTATATATAAGAACTAACACCATCATGTTTCTACTTTTTTTGGTGTTTTTTTTGTTTTGTTTTGTTTTGTTTTTTCCAGATAGGGTTCTCTGAGTAGCAGTACTGATTGTCTTGGAACTCCCTTTGTAGATCAGGTTGGCCTTAAACTCACAGAGATCCTCCTGCCTCTGCCTCCTGAGTACTGGGATTAAAGGCATGCACCACTACTGCTCGGCTGTGTTTCTACTTTGGTAGAGACTCTAGGTAGTAGTCCATAAGACTCCTGGGTTACATCTTAAATGTATTTCTTCTTATTTATAATTTTATACTTTTATTTTCATAAATTATTTAAATTTTTTGCTAATATTGTCTCGTATCCTGAAACTTAAGTATGAATTCAGCCTTTTGTTGTTTGTATGCTGTAAATTGCCCAGTTCTACTGATTTTTTTCTTTTTTTCTTTCAGTTTCTAGCATGGACAATCCGGATAATGAGATAGTCCTGTACCTAATGTTGCGAGCTGTTGATCGATTTCATAAACAGCATGGCAGATACCCAGGTAAGAACAGCAGTTGACTTATCAGATACAAAGAAAATAGCCGGTGTTGTTTGTTTTTTGCTTCTTTTTCGGGGGGGCCTGCCACCCAGCTCTGAAATAAATCATACACACACACACACACACACACACACACACACACACACACACACACACACACACACACACACACACACCCACACACCCACCCCTGAGGCTTATTCTTACTTATGAATGCTTGGCCTTAGCTTGGCTAGTTGCTTGCCAGCTTTTCTTAACTTAAATTATCCCAGCTACCTTTTGCCTTTGGGCTTTTCCTGTTCTCTTACTTCTGTAAATCTTACTCTTACTCCATGGCTTGCTGTGTAGCTGGGTGACTGGCCCCTGGAGTCCTCTTTCTTCTCTGGCTAGTTCTTCCATCTCTCCTCCCAGATTTCTCTCTATATATTCTCTCTGTCTGCCAGCCCTGCCTATCCCTTCTCCTGCCTTGCATTGGCCAGTTCTTTATTAGACCATCAGGTGTTTTACACAGGCACAGTAACACAGCTTCACAGAGTTAAACAAATGCAACATAAGCAAAAGTAACACAGCTTAAAATAATATTCTCTAACAGGTGGTAGTGGCACACATCTTTAATCTCAGCACTTGGGAGGTAGAAACAGGCAGATCTCTTGAGTTCAAGGCCAGCCTGGTCTACAGAGCAAGTTCCAGTACAGCCTGGGCTACACAGAGAAACCCTGTCTCAAGAAAAACAAAAAGAAAGGAAAATCTTTTGGCTTTTTGTTGTTTTTGTTTGTTTGGGTTTTTTTTTTTTTTTGTTTTTTTGTTTTTTTTTTGTTTGCTGTTTTGAGACAGGATCTTACTTAGCTCAGGAGGGTCTTGAACTTGTGATCTTCCTTTATCAGACTCTTAAGTACTGAATTTATAGGCATGAACCATCATAGCTGGCTCAATAAAATCTTGAATAAATACTTGACCTGATGCCAGGTATGGTGCCCTCACCTTTAATTCCAGCACATGGGAGGGAGTCAGAGGCAGGTGGATCTTGTGTGTTTGAGGCCAGCCTGGTCTACATATGAGTTTCAGGTTTGCCAGGGTCATGCAGAGAGAACCTGTCTTAAAACAAAACAAAACAAAAACAAAAACAAAAAACAAATTGGTGGTGGTGGCACTCACCTTTAATTCCAGCACTTGGGAGGCTGAGCCTGGAGGATCTCTTAAGTTCGAGGCCAGCCTGCTGTATAGAGTAAGTTCCAGCACAGCCAGGACTATACAGAGAAACCCTGTCTCAAGACAAAACAAAACAAAACAAAACAAAACAAAACAACTCATACTTGACCTGAATTTTAGTATTCTGTGGGTATTTAGAGGAACTACTATTTGATTTTTAAGGCCATGACTCAAAACTATTAGAGGAATATTGGTTGAATGCGTATAGAAGGAAAATTTTTTTCTGCTAGTTGTCATTGTTGGCTTCTGTTTTCTGTGATAGTCTTTTAAGTCACTAAAATGTCTCTCTCTCTCTCTCTCTCTGTCTGTCTGTCTTTTTAAAGTGTGTGTTTGAGAAGGGTTCATTCTAAGGTTGCCCTTGAACTTATGGTATAGCCTACACTAGCTTCAGTCTTGTAGCAGTCTTCCTACCTCCATCTCCAAGTGCTAGGATTACAGACATGAGCAATCACAATCAGCTCCTTTAGTTATTAAATATTTTAGTTTTTAAAGCCTGGCCTGGAAGGTGCTGTATATCACAGGGTAGCCTTGAACTCTTGATCTTGTTTTATCCTTCAGAGAACTATATATAAACGTGTACCACCATTCTCAGCTCATAGTTTACTCCTGTAACTCACACTGAGTTTGACCTGAAGGGATAGGAAACCCACAAGCAGTGTATCAGTGACTTCTGAACTCTGAACTCTGTAAAGATACAAGGATTTCCTTGGTCAGTATTTTCTGTTGTTGTTGCCTTGAAAGGCAGTAATTGGAAAACTTAAAGATCCACATCTTAAAGATCCACAATGCTCACTGAAAAAGCACATGCCTGTTATCCCTCCCACCCGGGAGCTAGAGGCAGAAGAATCAGAAGTTCAGAGTCACCCCTGGCTACATAGCAAGTTTAAGACCAGCAGGGATACATAAGACTCTGTTTCCAGAAAGAAAGAAAGTAAAAATTTTAATTGAAGGATATAAGTTAGGTATTTTCTCTTTAGTTCTTTGATCAAATAATTATTGAGTATTATGTGTTACTCTGATAGTACAAAATTAACAAATAATTATAGAACAATAATTAACAAAGACTTAAAAACAAACAAAAACCACACCAGAACGCTGTGTCATCATGCCTGGTTTAGGTGGTGTCGGGATCAAACCCAAAGCTTTGTGTGTGCTGAGTCCACACTTTACCAACTAAGCCGTACCCCAGGACCTGACAAAGACTAACTGAGCTTCAATTTGTGATGGATTTATCTATAGATTTCTGATATTTTCAAATGTTGGTTTCATGTTCTATTACTTTGTTCTTTAGTTTCATACCTTACTGTTTTTGTTAGACCACCTGGAATTGGATTAAGTAAAGGAGATAGCCGTTAATTTGAATCACTTTTTTTTCCCCCGAGACAGGGTTTCTATGCAGCCTTGGCTTTCCTGTCACTCACTATGTAAACCAGGGTATTCACAAACTCAGAGAGATCTCTCTGCCTCTGCCTCCCGAGTGCTGGGATTAAAGGCGTGTGCTATTACACCCAGCCCACATATTTATTTTAATGAAAATATATATATATATATTATATATATATATATATGTAATTTTTTAGGAGTATCTAACTATCAAGTTGAAGAAGATATAGGGAAGTTGAAGTCCTGTCTTACTGGCTTTCTTCAGGAATATGGGTTATCTGTTATGGTGAAAGATGATTACGTCCATGAATTGTGAGTATTCTTTAGATCATATAGGAATGATCTCCCTGTTTGTGGTTAGACTATTAAAAATTCATACCTACCTCTTTTCCTGTAGTTGCCGATATGGAGCTGCTGAGCCACACACCATTGCTGCATTCCTGGGAGGTGAGTTTTATAGATGAAATGACTTATTTGTTGTTATAGAATACAGTTACTATTTGTATTAGCTTTTTTAATTAGGGAGGTCAGTGAAGCAGGTTGTTAAATTTAGGTTAATCATTAGCTCTCCACACTGTTCTCCTTACTCTCTGGCTTTCCCATGGCCATCCATATTAAACTCCTGAAGAGTCTAATGGAAGGCTGCTTTTCATCATGAACCTCACGTAACCTTCTGAGCACAAGTACACACACAGACCTTCCTTCCTCTTCTCCCTGTCTTGTCTTCCTGCCCCAACAGTTCTCAGAAACAAAGACAAACTTCTCTGAGACGTTCCCTAGACCTTTGTACCTAAGGGCCCAGTTCAAAACTGCCATTTCTGTCATAAAAGCTCCTTTATTCATTTGTTCCCATCATTTCTTCTTTGAGTTGGTTAAGTGAGTTACTGTATGGGTACCTTATAAACATGCGAAATTTATTTCTTACAGTTTTCAAAGATTCAAATGAGGATGCCAACACATTAGGGTCTGTTGAGGTCTCACTGCCAGAATCATATGTGGTGTTTTTTTCTTACTGTGTCCTCACACATTATTCTTTTAAAAATGTCAAAGGAAATCTGCAGGATCTCTTTTATAAGGGCATAAACCCATGTATAAGGGCTCCACCCTCATGGCCTAATCCCTTTCCAGAAGCCCTACCTTCTAATACCATTGCATTGAGAGTTTTCAACATATTAATGGCAGAGAGGGGGAGCACACACAGTAAGTGAGTAATACCTTAAAAAAATCCTTCTCCTGCCTATTACCTCCAATAGCTTGAGCTATTTGCTTATGACATTTTCCTTTCTAGATGATTGTTTTGAAGGCGAAGGCAGTTTGATTAATAGTGTTCAGAATGCTAATAATGCAGATCTAAGAAACGATATTTTAAGCAAACATAAATTAAAGCCTGATTCTTGATAATTTATTTGAATAAAATCATTCTTTTATGTCTAAATAGTAAAGTAATCTGAAAATTCACAGAAAAGTGCAAATTATTATTTATTCAGATCTAGGCCAGATTCTGAGAGACACAATCAGAGAGGTCTAACGAGTGTAAATAGAAGAAGGCCTTTATGTCCTGTAATGATTCTGAACCTTCGTCTCCGAGGCTTTCCCTGCAGAAACTTGAGCCACTTCCCCTGTGCGCTTCCTCTTTTCTTTTCCACCTTGGCACTTAGTCGTTTTACATACTGTACACTTCGTTTATTTTTAAGCTGTCTTTTCTCTTGCTGTTAAAGAGAAAGACCCAAGTGAGTAAACAGCAGATACTTTTGTCTCTTGTGCTCTGCTTTGTCTGTGGTGCCTAAAGAGGATTTGGTGTATAGTAGAGTCTTAAGTCTCACATCCTCAGCATTTTAGAAAGAAGCTGCTTCAGTTAAGAAGAGGGTTGTTTTTTTTCTTGGTGGAATTTTGCCGTTTATTTTGTGTTTTGAGTACTTTATAGGAGCTCTGTGGTATTTAGTGTAGAGACTTTTTAAATTACAAATGAATTTCAAAGCTGTGGATGTAGCTCAGTGGCAGAGTGCTTACCTAGCATTAAGTCCCTGGGTTTGATCCTCAACACACACACACACACACACACACACACACACACACACACAGAGAGAGAGAGAGAGAGAGACAGAGGGAGACAGAATGTGAGAGAGACAGATTGATTGATTGATTTAGAGCAAATATGCTTCTATCCTTTTTTACTATAAAGGCAGAATAGATAAAGGTAGAATTCCAGTGCAGTGGTGAGAGGAAGACCAACCAGAGGAGGAAATAGGGAGATGGGGAAGGGCAGGGTGGGGACATACAAGAACAAAATATATTAATAGGTATGTGTGAATACATCCCAATGAAACCCATTTCTTTTTATGTTAATAGAAATATTAATAAAGCACACACACACAACCCTTGGATGCAACAGAAGGGCTTTCTTTGAAGAGGATCTTTTTTTTGTGTGTGTTTTTGGTTTTTTTGAAACAGGGTTTCTCTGTGTAGCCCTGGCTGTCTTAGAACTCACTCTGTAGACCAAGCTGGCCTTGAACTCTTGAGATATGCCTGCCTCTGCCTCCCAAGTGCAGGGATTAAAGGTGTGCACCATCATCTCCTGGCTGAAGAGGATCTTTATGCCTCTTTATATCCTTTCAAAAAGTTCCTTCAACCAAACTACTATCTAAACTTTGCTTTGTCCATTCACTATATCCTGCCAGCTTTCTAAATCACCATAATTAAAAATACCTTATTTTTAAAATTTGTTGCTCATTATTTCATTGGGTAATTCCTAAAATGAGCCTTCTATTTCCTTTAATAACATAGTTATAAAGATTTATAGTATTTTGCAGGGCATGATGGTGTAGAACTTTAATCCCAGCACTTAGGAGGCAGAGGCAGGAGGATCTCTTGAGTTTGAGGCCAACCTGATTTATATAGTGAGTTCTAGGACTGTCAGAGCTGTATAGAGAGACCCTGTCTCAAAAAAAAACAAACAAAAATAATTATAGTCTTTTATTTTGTTATGACTCAGTAAGCTATGTCTGTTTTGGATTACTTTTAAACAACTTTGATTTCTTTATGGACTTATTTTGTTGTTTCTATGGTGTATCTTTTGCTGTATCTATGGTGTATTCTGTATACCAAGGTCTCATGTACCCCAGGCTGGCCTCCAGCTCGTTTTGTAACTGAAACTAGCCATGAACTCATGATCGTACTGCCTCTACTTCCCAAGTGCGATGAATATAGTCATGCACTACCACACCTGGTTCTTTTGTTTGTTTTTTTGAGACAGGGTCTCAAAAATATTGGCTGGCTTAGAACACATTATATTTAGCAGGCTGGCTTTGAACTCAGAGATCCACTTGTCTCTGCTTCCTGAGTGCTAGGATTAAAAGCATGCACCACCAGGCCCATTCTGGCTTATATTATCTAACTCTTCAATTTTACTGTTTTCAAAGAGTTACTTTTCTCCTTTTTCCTACAGGAGCTGCTGCTCAAGAAGTTATCAAAATAATCACCAAACAATTTGTAATTTTTAATAATACTTACATCTATAGTGGCATGTCACAAACTTCTGCAACTTTCCAGTTGTAGAATAAGCCCCACGTGTAATAATAGGTTGATGGTTGAAACTGTAATTGTCTTCATATTGTGCTGTAGTTGTAAAAATCTGTTAAAGGAGAGCAGTCATTGTTTCCTTAATAAACATTTTTCTCATTTGTAATATATTCTTGTTGTTTGGGGTGGTGGGGAGAAAGCAGTCATTTTCTTGAAGAATAAAAGCTATCTCTTTATAACTTAGTTCATTAATACTGGCTTGCTATTTTGTAGTTACGTATCATAGACATATTTGTTTCATTAGAGTGAAAAAAAATTAACCATCTTAACCAATTGAAGATGTGGATTTTAGCTGTGAACATTTTAAGATCATTATTTGTTAAAATAGAATTTTTTTTTTTTTTTTTTTAAGTTTTTCGAGACAGGGTTTCTCTGTGTAGCTTTGCGCCTTTCCTGGAACTCACTTGGTAGCCCAGGCTGGCCTCGAACTCACAGAGATCCGCTGGCCTCTGCCTCCCGAGTGCTGGGATTAAAGGCGTGCGCCACCACCGCCCGGCTAAAATAGAATTTTAAAAGAGGCATTTCAGGATGTGTAATTTTATCAGAAAACAAAACTATTTCCTTATAGTGTCATTCATTATATATAACTAAATATTTTACCACTATACTTGTTGAAATTGCATAGGGTTGTCCCATTTGTAAATTTCATTTTAATTAATAATCAGATTGGAATAATAGCATTTACCATCATGTTAGATGGGAAAGAAAATTCCGTAAGATGAGGAATAGCAGCAAACTAGAAACACAGAAATGGAAACAGGGCTCAGTAGCTGGCTGACCGTATCAATATTTATTAATGTGACTGTCAGTATCTTAAGACCCTTAATCTGCCTGCTGTATAATCATCATCAAAGGCAGTCTCCTGTGTGAGAACCTGGTATATTTGACAGGAGTGGGGACAGCTGATAGGGCTTTTATTTTCTTGGATACTGGTGTGTCGTTTTTGCTTGGCTGCCTGTTAAGTGACTTTCCTACAGCATGGCCTGCCCTCTGACAGTACTTCACTTCATCTCCCAACACAGTCCTATTGGATGGATTCTGTTAGAAAACGTTACACCTAGACCACATTTAAGACTCAAGAGCTGTGGTTCTTGGGTCTACACAGTGAGAAGTTAGCTTGGCCAGAACCAAAAATTGTGGTTTAGGAATTCACCCCGTGACTGCTTTAGTGTAGTGAGAGTGTCTGTCCATGGAATGCCCAATGTAATTGAAGAAAGCCTGGCGTCAGGCAAGGTCGGGAGGGAGCAAAGGTTCCTTTCCAAGAAGGGAGTCCTAAATACTAAGGTGGTAAGGCTACATTACCCTCAAATTGTGACTTCCTCCACTCTAAAACCCGACACCACGCACTGGCCACCTTCCTCCCTCAGCACACTAGCGACCAGCCCAGCTGCTGCTATGAATGAGCGGAGGCTCTGGGTGCCCGCAGGTGCCCGGCCGGAAGTCCCGCCCAGCGGATGTCAACCTGGCTCGGGTTGGGTGGGAAACCCAGTCAGGCGTGGTAGTCCGGGTTCCCTCGGGGAAGAGCTGCTGCGGGGCTGACCAGCTTCGCGGCTCCAGGGTGAGGGCCACAGCCTCTGCCTCCCGGTTTCGGGGGTTGCCTCAGCTCAGCCCAACCTTGCCTGTTGCCTTCTGGGGCAGGTGGGCTCCTGCCCTCAGAGCTATGGTGCTGGCGTGGCCCTGCCCAACTGGCTCACCTCAGGGGACGGAGTGAGCCGAGGGCCAGGCCGCGCTGGCCACAACCTGTGTGAGAAAAGAGCGCCACGCCCTGAGTAGTCGGGCGTACGTCCGGTACGCCGGTGCCGCTGCCGGTGACCGCGGGGTGTGGACAGCGGCGGTCCCCAGGGCATTTCGTTTGTGAGAACCACGACAGCACCACGTGTCCCGGGAACCTCCACCGAAGCGCGAGCCTTGGGAACCGGGGGGTTGCCCCCGTGAGGCCTGCCAGAGCCGGGCTTGGGAGCAGTGCCCGGTGCCCCGCGGAGAACTGTGGAGAAACGCCTGTGGGACCGCCCGCCCTTGTCGTCAGCTCTTTAGGTGAGCCAGGCCGCGGCAGCCTGGAGCGAGAGACAGGCAAGGCAGCCTTAACGCTTGGAAAGATGATGGACGGGCAGGAGAACCTGGGCGAGGGTGAAGCTTTGGGCCCCCACATCCTATTCGTCCTGAACTGGTTCCTGTTACCCTCGGTTTACTGGGACCCGAATGAATGACTTATCCCTTAAAACTTTTGGAGCAGAATATTGACAGTGCAAGTTACACACTTGCCGTTTTGCTCCCATTAGAGATGCTTTCCACAATATATGATTCCGAGGCAGATGTCCACCTTGAACAACTTGCAAACAGTTAATGCCAGGATTTTCAGCTCTGCCAGCCCCACCCAGAAAGATGTTCTGTCTCTCACGGGGAGGGACAGAAACACAGGTTTTTGGGTTTTTTTTTTTTTTTTTTTTTTTTTTTTTTGGTTTTTCGAGACAGGGTTTCTCTGTGTAACTTTGCGCCTTTCCTGGAACTCGCTTTGGAGACCAGGCTGGCCTCGAACTCACAGAGATCCACCTGGCTCTGCCTCCCGAGTGCTGGGATTAAAGGCGTGCGCCACCACCGCCCGGCCAGGTTTTTGTTTTTTGTTTTTTTTTTTTTTTTTACACAAAGCTTTTGATGTGAATATTTTCTAGAGTAGCTAATTTCAGGAGCTAGGTATGTTGCTTAATGATAGATTTTTACCTTGAGTTCTATCCCTAGGACCAAAAAGGGTGGAGAACGATACTCAGCCAGTTTTTTTTTTTTTTTAATTTATTTTCTCTGCTAGTTTTCCTAGTAAAGTTTGCACTTGACCTTAGTGGTTTGGAGCAGTGGTTCTCAACATGTGGGTCGTGACTCACTTGGATTGCATATCAGATACTTACACTAGGATTCATAACAGTAGCAAAAATTACAGTTATGAAGTAACAACGAGATAATTTTGTGGTTGGGGGTCACCATAACATGAGGAACTGTATTAAAGGGTCGCAGCATTAGCAAGGTTGAAAAACACTGTTTTGGAGAGTAAATTGAGTAAAACCGGTAAGGATTGTGCTTTCTGTTATGTGAAAACGTTTTTGTGTTTTTGCTTTTTTCCCCTATGAGAACACAAATTATCACTCATCATTGGTGATAATTTGTATCTATTCACAAAATTGCTAAAAGCATTTCATAATTACTTTAATTGGCACATACTTTTGGCTTGGAAAATGAGCTATTTATAATTTTAAAATTTTCTTTTTGAAAACTACAACTGGTCCTTTACTGTAAATATTTATTTTTAATTATCTGTTTCCGTATGTATGAGTTAGCATACGTGTGGTTAGAAGGTAACCAGTGAGAGTCTTTTTTCTCCTACTATGTGGGTCCCAGGGATTGCCCATCCTTTGTGAGGATTTTGTTTTTGTTTGGAGACAATATTTTATTCTGCACCCTTCCCCCCTTTCTGAAGTTCCTGGCTGGCCTGGAACCTTATATATGTAGCTCACAGTTGTTGGATTTTCTTTTACTCTATCTCCATGTTGGGACACCAAAATGTTGTCGGTTGTTTTTACTCTTTTGGCTCTTTTACTCTTTTGGGGGCGGGGAGCCACCACTCAGCTCCCAAATAAATCACACATGGAGGCTTATTTTCTTATAAATGCTTGGCTTATTTCTTGTCAGCTTTTCTTAAATTCTGTCTACCTTTTGCCTCTGGGCTTTTTGTTTGTTTGTTTGTTTTGTTTTTTGAGACAGGGTTTCTCTGTAGCTTTAGACCTGTCCTGGATCTCACTCTGTAGACCAGGGTGGTCTCGAACTCACAGAGATCCACCTTTTCTTACTTCTGTATATTTTACTTTCACTCTTACTCTGTGGTGGCTGGCCACTAGCAATCTCCTCTCCTTGTTCTCTTGCTCTTCTTTCCCTCCCAGATTTCTCCTATTTATTCTCTCTGCATGCCAGCCCTGCCTATCCTTCCTCCTGCCTCACTATTGGCCATTCAGCTCTTTATTAGACCATCAGGTGTTTTAGACAGTAACACAGCTTCACAGAGTTAAACAAATGCAACATAAAAGAGTGGAACGCATCTTTGCATCATTAAACAAATGTCCCACAGCATAAACAAATGTAACACATCTTAAAATAATAGTCTACAACACAGTGTGGCTTCACACTCATGATCCTTCTGCCACCCGCTTTCCTGCCTGAAGATTACAGACATGCACCATCATGCCTAGAATATTTCATGCTTGCAAATTTTTTTTTAACATGGACTTCTCATGAATTTGTGTCTCATCCTTGTGAAGGAGCTGTGCTAATCTTCTCTGTATCTTTCCAATTTTAGTATATGTGCTACTGAAGCAAGCATACTGCCTAGAATATTTCTTAGAAGCTGATCTTACTAAAAATGCCCTGTCTTCTAGATGAAATATAAGGAAAAAAGACAAACATGGAAAGTGAGAACACAAAGAAAATACAAGGTGAGGAATCCGTGAATCAAGTAGTTGGATTAGTTTTATATATTTTATAGTTGTGTAATTGTATTTTTTTGTGTGTATCATATCTAACAGCCTCTAGAAAATGAAAAAATCATTCATCAATTTACATATATGACACTATCTCTGGGAGACATGAACAAACATCTACTTACCCCAGATAGGCAATTGCCAATAGACCAAAGTAAGGATATCGCCAGATCCAACTTGCCAGTGAGTTTACTGGAGTTACTTATAGGCACATTGTGTGGAGTTATTTACAGAAGCAGAAATGACTCAAAGGGAGTTATATCATCAAAAGTCCACCCCAGCATGAGTGACAGCTCATGAAAACTGCAGGCAGCTTGACAGGTTGTAAAGTATCTCTTTCAGGCAGCTCAGTTGATCTCTCTTCCAAGTAGTTTAATTAGTCTAAGCTTCTTTGAAGCAACTCTTGGTCTGATGTTTCTCAGCAGTCCTAACCCTTTATATAACCTTGGGAAAGGAGGGGCCTAGCATATGAGGTTAATATCAGGGACTTCTTGAATCTTCTAAGTTGTTTATTTCCTGACTTTTAAGGAGCCTTGTCCTGAGTCTGGTTTTTTTTTTTGGAAACAGGTTTCTCTGTGTAATAGTCCTGGCTGACCTGCAACTGTAGACCTGGATCTGTAGACCAGACTGGACTCAGAGATCCACCTGTCTCTGCCTCCCAAGTGCTGAGATTGATTAAAGGTGCACCACCATGCCTGCCTCTACCCCACTTTTTTGAGATAGGATTTCTCTGTAGTTCTGACTGTATAGGAACTCACAATGTAGACCAGGCTGGCCTTGAACTCACAGAGGCCTGCCTCTGCCTCCCAAGTGCTGAGATTAAAGGTGTGCACCACCACTGCCCTGCTTCCATACTGTATCTTAATGAGCTTTCTTGCAAGATGGTATATTAGCATGAAGGAAATTATTATGTCATAGCATACATATTGACACCTACTTTGTGCCTGTCATATAATTCCTGGCATAAAGAAGCAGACATGGGAAATATCATGCTGATACTTAGAGTGCCATATGAGCCAGGCATGGTAGATCATTGCCTTTAATCCCAGCACTCAGGAGCAGAGACAGATCTCTGAGTTCAAGGCCACTTGGTTTACATAGTTTTAGGCCAGCCAGGAATATATAGTGAGACTATTGGGGAGGGGGGACATAGATAGTTGATTTGCTTGGCAGAATATGAAAGAACAATGGTCCCTAGACACGGTGGCTCATTATTGTGAGGGTGCTGTCAGCAATATAGATGGATATGTTTGTGACTGTCTACAGTGTCAGAATTGGCTTTTTGAGTCAGGCTTTCATGTGGTCCAAGCTGACCTCAAGCTCATCATGTGGCATAGGATGACCTTAAACTTCTGATCTACCTGCTCCCAAGCCTCAAGTGCTGGGATTATAGGTATTTGCTGTAATGACTGTTTTGTGTAGTTTTGGAGATTGAAACTGGAGCTTTTGAAATTGAAACTAGGCAAGTGTTTTACCAACTGAACTATATCCCCAACCCAGAATTTATTGACTATCAGCAAGTTCACAAGGTATAATGGCTTCATTGGCATTGATTTGCTACATAGTGCCACTTTAATTAATAGCCTGCCCAGTCAAAACCAGGTTCTGTTGTTCCATTTTCAACTACTAATATTAACTCTCAGATCACACATTGCATATCACATAGTAAACCTGTTTGTCTATCTGACTACAAAAGGTTAAAGAGGCCTCAGCAGAATTCAAGAAGTTTTGTTTTGGGGTTTTTGTTTGTTTTTATTTTTATTCTTTATTTTTCAAGGCAGGGTTTCTCTGTGTAGCCCTGGCTGTCCTGGAACCCACTTTGTAAAGCAGGATGACCCTGAACTCAGAGATCTGCCTGCCTCCTAGTGCTGGGATTAAAGTCATGCACCACTACACCAGGCTTCAAGAAGTTTTAAAGAGGGCTGAGAAGTAGAAGCTGGGAAGCTGTATAGGGATGCAAAGATAATGAACGTGGCTCGAAGTCTGCTGTAGACCTTGCTGCTGCATAGTCAGGACATAGCAAGATTAAACCAGCCTGGGCCATATTAAGACTAGGTAGGTAGGTAGGTAGGTAGGTAGATAGGTAGCAGGCTAAAGCTATTCGGAGGTTGGTGAGATGGCTCAGTGGGTAGAGATCATTAAACCTGACAACGTGAGTTTGTTCTCCAGGATCCACATAGTAGAAGGAAAGAACCAACTCCCACAGTTATCTTCTGACCTCTACCCATCCCCATATATACTAATTTTAACAATTTTATGTATATGGCTATTTTGTTTGCATGTATATTCGCACCACTTGTATACCTAGTGCCCACAGAAGTTAGAAGGCTACATCAGATCCCCTGAAACTAGAGTTACAGACAGCTGTGAGCAGCCATGCAGATCCTGGGATCAATCTCAGAGGATGAACACAAATTCCTATTGAATATCTGGTTTGAAAATATTTCCTTCTAGATTGAGCTGCTTTTGCATTCTACATAAATCTACATAGCAGTTTTAAATTTTAAGCCAGGTATGATGGTAAGCATGCCTTTAATCCCAGCCCTGGAGAAGTAGAGGCAGGCAGATCTTTGCATGTTCAAGTCCAGCCTGGTCTATATAGTGAGACCCTGTCTAAAACAAACAAACAAAAAACAACAACAAAAACCAGCCAGATGGTGGTAGTGCATACCATTAATACCAGCACTCAGGAGGCAAGAAGACAGAGGCAGGTGGATCTCTATGAGTTTGAGGCCAGCCTGGTCTACAGAGCGAGTTCCAGGACAACCAGGGCTACACAGAAACACTGTCTTGGAAACAAAAACAAAACAAAACAAAATAAAAACTTAAAATTTTAGGTCTATTCTGTCATGTTTTCTTTTATTGCTTGTTGCTTTTGGTATTGTGTGCACTTCAGTTTTTGTTTCTTTCTTTGAGGATTGAAGAAACTAGGTTGCTCAGCCCAAAAAAGGTTAAATCAAGATGAAATGTGATAATTGTATATGAAAGAAGGTACTTTGGCTAAAAAGGGAAAGAGCACACGATAGGAAATCTTTTTAAAAAAAAATTATTTATTTATTTGTATTTTATGTGCATTGGTGTTTTGCCTACATGTATATCTGTATGAGGGTGCTGGATCCTCTGTAACCAGAACTATAGACAGTGTGAGCTGCCATGTGGGTGCTGGGAATTGAACCTGGGTCCTCTGGAAGAGCAGCCAGTGCTCTTAACCTCTGAGCCATCTCTCCAGTCCCATGATAGGAAATCTTAAAGTCTGAGGAAGAAGTGCTGAAGGGAATGGAGGAGTAAGTCCTACATAATGCCCAGAACTGAAAAGTACTATACCCTATTTGAAATTTTCTTTGGCGTGTTGTTAATGTGACATTAATATCCATACAAACTTACTATCTCGTTGATTTGTTAATGTATACAATAATCATGAATAAATGTTGGCTTTTGCCCATAGTCAACTCAGTAATAACCTTTGTACTATATATTGTTCCTAACAAATTGCATAACGGGGCTGGAGAGATGGCTCAGCAGTTAAGAGCACTGGCTGCTCTTCTAGAGGACCCTGGTTCAATTTCTAGGACCCTGGTTCAATTTCCAGCACCCCACGGCAGCTCACAACTGTCTGTAACTCCAGTTCCAGGGATTCTGGTATCCTCACACAGACATACATGCAGAAAAAACACCAATGCACATAAAAACTAAATTTAAAGAATTGCATCACAAATTGTCTCATTGAAACAAATTGCCAGGTAATTTTTTTAAAGTAGAAGACTAAATAGTGATTGATATGTCATAGATTTTTGTAGTATGTGCCTTTTTATTTTTAAGTCTACCATTGTAAATGTTAGTTCAAGACTTATGTCAAAGAAGGCAAGATGGCTCAGCTGGTAAAGGCTCTTGCTGCCACGTCTGACAACCTGAGTTTGATCCCTGGGACCCACATGGTAGAAGAAGAGAACAGATTCCTACATTATCCTCTGACTTCTGCATGTGCCTCCTTACAAATAAATAAATGAATGAATAATTTAATGTAATAAAATATTTTTAAAGCCAAAATAAAAGAAATGAAAACTTTAAAAAACAAAACAACACCTATAAATCATTTAATTTACCGAGTAAAAGGATTTGAGTTTAGTTTGATATGTTATATTGACTGACTTTCAATATAACATGTCTTTCAAATAAGAAATCCATGTTGTATTCCTTGAATAAACCAACTTGTGCAATGATATATTGGTTTTTTGTTTGTTTGTTTGTTTTGTTTTGTTTTGTTTTTGTTTTTTTCGAGACAGGGTTTCTCTGTGTAGCTTTGCGCCTTTCCTGGAACTCACTTGGTAGTCCAGGCTGGCCTTGAACCCACAGAGATCCACCTGGCTCTGCCTCCTGAGTGCTGGGATTAAAGGCGTGCTCCACCACCGCCCGGCCTGATATATTGTTAATATACCATTATTAATATATTGTCAACTTACTAAAATATATTTTTTTTACATGTATGTTCATGAGGGATATTGGTCTATATCTTTCTAATGGTTTTGGTTTTGATACAAAGGTAATGCCTGTAGCATGAATCTTAAAGAGTCTTATTAATAAAATCAAACCTGAGCCAGGTATTGGGGTGAATGCTGGAAGATCAGAGAAGCAGAACAAGCCACAGCTACTTCACCTTGCCAATTCCTCAGCTGATCCTGTTTCCTCAGACTGGAAGCCTCTGAGTCCTCATCCAGAATGGGTCTCAGCTGAACTGCTGCTCAAAAGCCTAGAAGCTTAATCAGCCAAATGCTGCTAGTTCCTGGTCTCCATGCCTTATATACCTTTCTGCTATCTGCCATCACTCCCTGGGATTAAAAGCTCACTTCTTGGGATTAAAGGTGTGAGTCACTATGCCTGGCTGTTTCCAATGTGGCCTTGAACTCACAGAGATCCAGAGGGATTTCTGCCTCTGGAATGCTAGGATTAAAGGTGTGAGTGCCACCATTTTCTAGCCTCTGTGTCTAGTGGCTGTTCCGTTCTCTGACCCCAGATAAGTTTATTAGGGTGTACAATATTTTGGGGAACACAATACCACCACAAATGCCAACCTCAAAATAAGTTGGGAAGCCAAGCATAGTGGTGTGCCCCTGATTACTGAAGAGGCTGAAGCATGAGGATCTTAAGTTTGAGATCAGCGTATAGTATAGTAAAACCTACTTTTAATTAGGAAATAAGCTTTGAGGTACTGTTTAACCTTTTAGATACTATTTCTTCTTTAAATGTTTGGTGGAGTTTTCAAATGAAATCATCTGAAAATGGAATTTTCATTGTGGGAAGCTTTGTAACTGTGATTTCAGCTTCTTTCTTAAATATAGTATTACTCAGATAATCTGTTTTTGGATGTGGGTGGATGATTTACATCTTTGAAAGCAATTTTTTTCTATTTCATCTAAGTCATTGAATCTGTGTGAAATTGTCCATAATACTTCCTTTTGAATATCTTCAGACTCTGTAGTGCTTATTTATTTATAATATCTCTCTCTGTAGCTTAGGCTCAACTGGAACTCACTATATAGCCCTTAAATTTGTGGAAATCCTTCTGCCTCAGTCTCCTAAATGATGGGATTATAGGTGTGAGCCATCATACCTGGTTCTGCTCTCATTTAATATTGGTAATTTGTGTCTGTACTCATTTATCAAATTAGTCTGGCTAGAGAATTATCAGTTTTATCGATCTTTTTAAAGAACCTTCTCTTTTTAATTTTTAAATTTATTTTTATGTGTATAGATGTTTTGCTTGCATGTATATTTGGCCATGCCTGATGCCTGAGTGAAGTCAGAAGACAGCATTGGATCCCCTGAGACTAGATTACAGACAGTTGTGATCTGTCATGTGTGGATGTTGGGAATTGAACCTGGTCCTCTGGAGGGCAACCAGTGCTCTTAACCACTGAGTCATCTCTTTGGTCTCACTCTCTTTCATTTTTCTGTTTCACTGACTTCAGCTTTTGTCTGTATAGTTTTGTTTTTCTCCTTGCTTACTTTAGGCTGAGTTTGCTCTTTTTCTAGTTTCTTAAGATGGGAGCTAAGGTCATTGATTTAGCAACCATTTTCTTTTCTAACATAGGCATTTAGTACTAGACATTTCCTCATAAATATGCTTCATTAGCATCCTATAAATTCTAATATGTTGTATTTTCATTTAAAATATCAGTTCACTTAAAATATCTTCAGTATATCTTTCTTAGATTACAAAGCAAATATATGCTTATTATTTTAAAAACATTTCAAAGGTGTGCAATTATGAAATAGAATTTGAATTATTGACCTTTGAAAGAAAACTGTTTTTAAAATAATTTTTCTCCGGTAGAAATGAAGACTGACCTGAATTTACTGTTAGAATGTCTGAAGTATCACATGGGCAACCCTTTGTCACAAAAGGAAGTTTTGATCACTATTCATTCAGTTTGTCAACAAAACAGTAAGAAATAATAATGAACTTTATTCATAATTCTATTATTTTTCTTTTTTCTTTTCCTTTCTCTTTCCCTCTTTCTCCTTCCCTCCCTCCATCTCTCTCTCTCTGTCTATGCTTCCCTCTCCCTCTCTTCTTCCTCTCTCTCTCTTTCATCTCATTTCCTGAAGTAACTACACAGGCTGGTGTCTAACTCTTGATCCTCCTGACAGTCTCCCCAGCACTGGGACTGCACGCATGTACCACCACAACCCATGACCCACTCTGATTCCAGTTTTGTACTACTGTAATATACTAATATGCATGGCTGTTTCTCTTCTACTTAATGTATGTTATATTACTCTATCCATTTGATTGTCTTATCCTTAACAGTATAATCAAAGTAATTTTAATTTCTATCTTGTTTTTATCTGCAAACCCTACAGGTGATGCAGGTGTTTATTTCCGGGAAATTGGTGGTTTGGTGTTTGTAAAAAATCTTGCAAAGTCAAGTGAGCATAGCATGGTAAAAGAAGCAGCCTTATACACATTAGGATCTATTGTAGAAGAAAATGGTAAAATATAAAATTTTATGTCCTTAATTTTAAATACTTAAAATGTTTTCTCTTTATTTAAAGGTCAATGCCACCACACCTGGCTTGACTCTCATTTTTTAGGGTTATTTTGTTTGTTTCCAATGGAGTTCTTTTTTCTTTTTTTGAGTCAAGGTTACTATAAAGCACAGGCTGGCCTTGAATGCAAAGTTCTCCTGTTTTTGCTTCCTAAGTATTGGGATTGCAGCATGCCTTGTGTTATTTTTGAGCTAAGAAGATTTTGCACCTCTAAAAGTCTTCATAAATATCATAGATATTGCCTGACCCTCTGTTTTCCAAAGTACATATCTGAATTTTTTTAAGTTTTCTTCTTGCTTTGTTTTTTCTAGTCTTCTCACTTGGTCTCACTTTTTACTTTACTCGGTCTGATTTGCATTTTTTATTTGGTTAGGATTTTATTGGCAATTCTAGAGTATTTTAATGTTTGCTTTGGAGCTTAGACCAAGTCATTTTGATTAAGATAGTGCTGATTTGCGACTGGCTACCTGGCTCAGTAGTTAAAGGTGCTTGTCTAAGTTTGATGTATGGAACTCATATGAAGGAAAGAAAGAAATAACTCCCATAAATTGTGCTTTGACCCATAAGAGCATTGTGGCATGTCTGCACCTGTGGGTGGGCACACACTCATGCATGTGTGCATACACACAAGTAAATAAATAAATGTAATTTAAAAAATTTTTTTAAGGGGTGCTGGAGAGATGGCTCAACGGTTAAGAGCATTGACTACTCTTTCAGAGGACCGGTGTTCTACTCCCAGCAACCATATGGCAGCTCAGAGCTGTCTGTGACTACAGTTCCAGAGGACCCAACACCCATGGCAAAGCACCAATGCATATAGAATAAATAAAAAAATTTAAAAAAAATGCTCATTTGGTCTGTTAAGCACATATCAAGTTTTCATAAATTTTATTGTTTCTAATATATGTCAGTTAAATGACATCTAGTTAAGAAGCATCCTTAGTTCAACAACTTTGTATTTTGTTCCGTGTATTTTTGTGCTAATATATTAAAATGAAAATTGTATTTTATGTTTCAGTTTACTGTCAGCAAACTTTGTGTACTTCAGAATTATTTCAAGATTTAACTTTGCTCTTATCTAATGATGATTCAAACACAAATTTGAAAAGAATGTCCATCTATGTTCTTTTGGTTCTGGTTTCAAATAATAGTAAGTATGTTCTCTAATGAATGTTTAAAAATATTTTATGGAATATTCACTAATACTTTTATTCTAGTCATTCTTGTTATATAGGTGCCTTTATTTTTTTAGACAGTTTCACTATGTAGACTATGGAGATCGACCTGCCTCTGCTTCCCAAATGTATTAGTGACTTTATAATCTCATTAACATGCAAGAGCTCTAAGGAAGAAATTAATAGTATATGTTAATCACTTGATATTTATTAATTTTAAGAAATAGTAAAGTGATTTGTACTACTTAATCTTTAAAAAGAAAACAAATATTTAATAAATTGGTTGACTTTTCACTGAACTGATCATTTTGTTGTAAGATTTACTGTATTAGACCCCAATGGCATTAATCTTGGGATAATTTTAGATTTATTGAAAAGCTGAAAATATAGTATAAGTGTCCATGTGTACCTGTTAGGACTTGGCGTGTGTATGTTTGTACATATGCATGTGGAGTGTGCTTGGTGCAGAAGCTGGAGATTGATATGGGATATCTCCCTCAATCAGTTTCCACCTCTTGTTTTTGAGACAGGGACTCTCACTGAATCTGACTAGACTGACTGCCCAGCAAGCCCCAGGGATCAGACACAATGTACTGTGCCTGGCTTTTTATTAATTTTTTACATGAGTGCTGAGGATCAAACTCAGTTCCTTATGCTGCCACTTTACTGACTGATCAATCTACCCAACTTCTTCATTTTTTAAAAACTTCCTTCATTTAATTCTTGAAATTGTTAGGTACTTGAATTGCTTCTAGATTGTTTTTTCTACTTTGGAAAACCTGAAAAAGATTTGTATTTTTTCTGCTTTGGAGATTCTTTTCATATAGTAACAGAACTATAACTAAAGCATTTTATAATTTTTAGAGGAAAAATAAAGCTGTAAGTTGCTAAGCATAGTATATTTTCCATAATAAAATGGCTTGTAGAGTTTTTTAAAAAATCAAAATTTTATGTGTATGAATGTTTTGCCTATGTGTATATCTGTACACTAACTATGTGCATGCCTGGTATCCACAAAGACCATAAGAGGACATCAGATCCCTTGGAACTGGAGTTGTAAGCCACCATGTGGGTGCTGGGAATTGATCCCAGGTCCTCTGGAAGAATAGAAAGTTCTCTTAACTGCTGAGCCATCTCTCCATCCCCTTGATTGTAGGTTTTCTTTTTTTCCTACTGTAATTCTGTATACTTTGTAATACTTTAAAGTAGCTTACAAGCTAATTAAAATATTTTAAATGTCTTAATTTCTGTAAAATTATTTTTAAGGTTATATTCATGTAATATATGGCTATTTTTAAAGGGAATGGACAAACGCTTGTAAGAGAAACAGGTTGTATTGAAGTTCTGTCACAGTTGTTCAGGTAAGTAAAAAAAAGTCTTATTATTCATTGTTTAGGACATTAGTGCATTTATAATAATTTGCTACCTTTTCTTTTTAACCCAATAGGACAGTTCTTTCAAATTATGAATTGAATTTGTCAGATAACAATGTTTTCCAGAGTTATCTGTTGTGGTCTTCAGTGTGTAGTACTCTGTGTGTCTGTGTCAACAATCCTCAAAATGGTAATTATTTCAACTATTTAAATACAAATATAAAAACAAATGGTGACTGTTATTCTGCAAAAGTCTAATTAAAACATGGTTGGCTTTCCTCCTTTCAGATGAGAATCAAATACTTTGTTGTTCACTTTTTCCATATGCTAATGAATGGCTAATGAATTGTATGAAACCTGAGATAATTCGCCCTATATGCTCATTTATTGGACTTACTCTTGCAAATAATAGTAAGTATTCATTATTTTCTAGGTTGTACATTAAGAACTGTATTTCAAAGCATTACAAAAACTATTAATCTCAATTAATGAGTTTGATGCTTCTAGTTGTACCATTTTGGATATATTTAAACTTGTTTTATTTTGTTTGATAAAGGTTCTCACTGTATAGCCCTGGCTAGCCTGGAACTCACTATATAGACTAGGCTGCCTTCAAACAGATACTGACCTTCCTCTGCCTTGAGTTCTTGGCTAGACTTTTGAAGATAAGACAATCTTGGAAGTAGATATTACTAGGAGGACATTGGAAAGATGGTGACAGCAGCATTGTTATTTCTTGGGAGGTGGGGTTTGAGAATGATCTCCTGTAGCCCAGACTGGCTTATAGATCTCTCTTTATAACGAAAGATGACCTTGAGTTCATGATCCTTCTTCCATACCTCCTAAGTTCTGGAAATATACATATGAACCGCTATTCGCATCCTGCAATATAGTTTGTTTTTGTTTGTTTTGTTTTTAACCTTTCTAAATACCCTCATAAAACAGTGCAATGAAATAATGAAACTAAAACCCCACAGGTTGTACAATCTAACCAAAATGGAATTAAATTAGAAATGAAAAAAAAATCATGGGGTCATTGAGATGGCTCAGTCTGTTAAGGCTCTTTAATATGATGCAAGTCTGATGATCCTCAGAACCTACATTAAGGTGCAAGGAGAGAAATGACTCCACAAAATTGTTCTCTGACCGCTATAGTGCATGTGCATGTATGTGTGTGTGTTTATACACACACAACTCCATTATAATAATACAACTTTTTATATTTAATACTTATCCTTTTAAAAAAAATTTTAAATATACCAAAATAAAATATATAAGATAAAAACTATAACATCAGAGTTGGGCAAGACAAAGAAACAGGAGGAAATGAATCCAAGAGAAGACACAAGAATCAGAGACCCACTTGGTTTCTTACTCAGGAATCCCATAAAAATGCAAAGGCCATAGTATATATTCAGAGGACCTGGTTCAGACCTGTGCAGATCCTGTACATGCTGCCTCAGTTTCTGTGAGTACATATGAACTTTGCTCATGTTGATTCAGAGGGCCTTGTTTTCTTGGTGTCCTCATCCTTTGGATCTTATACTTTTTCCACTTCTTCTTCCTAGGGGTATCCTGAGCCCTGAGGGGAGGGATTTGGTAGAGAGATCCTGTTTAGGGCTGAGTATTCCAAAGTCTCTCTCTCTCTCTGCATAATGTCTGGCTATGGGTCTCTGCAGGAGGAAGCTTTTCTACTGATAGCTAAGCAAAGCACTGATCTGCTTCCCTGGTCAGAGCATAAATACAATTTTTAAAAATAAATGAACAAAAGAAAAAAACCTTGAAAAGATGACTGATAGCCAAATATGTGGTTATTAAAGACTTGGATTTCTGGAGGTTGTAGAAAGCTGAGGGATAAGGATGGCTGAAAGTTCATGCTCGTCTGGGTTACATATATAGTGAGTTTCTGGCCAGACTAGGCTACGGTGTGATGCACTATCTTCAACCTCCCCAACCTACCCCCCTACAAAAGATCTAAATTATCAATCTAAATTACCATGAAAAGTGATATCACTATAGATTATGTTTCCTTGTTTTTATTTGATGTGTATGAGTGTTTGTTTGCATGTATGCCTGTGTACTACATGTATGCCTGGTGCCATTGAAGGCCAGCAGAGGGAGTTAGATTCCATGGGATTGGAGATACAGCTCATAACTGAGCTACCTTTTGAGTGCTAGGAATGAAACCTGTGTCTGCTGGAAGGGCAGACAGTTCTCTTAACTGCTGAGCCAGCTCTCCATCCCTCACTCAAGAACTATCAGAGTTTAACAAAATAATAGTAGAAACAGTTTTACACCATGCAATTAGACAATTGTAATGAATTGGGCAAATTCTTTAGAAATACAGAAATTGCTAGAACTTACTCCAAAGAAATAGATAACTTGAATATTCCTCTATTGGTTTTGTTTGTTCTTTTTTTATTTTTTGTTTTTGAAGGTTTTTTTTTGTTGTTGTTGTTAATTTTGATGAGTATGAGTGTTTGCTTGTATGCCCATATGTGCTATGCCTTTGGAGACCAGAAGAGGGTGTAAATGCCCCTGGAATTGGAGTTACAGTTGTGAGCTGCCATGTGGGTGCTGGGAACTGAACTAATGTCCCCTCTCTTCAAGAGGAGAGAGTTCTCGTAACCAATGAGCCATCTCTCCAGCCCCATGTTTATTATTTTTTTTTAAGACAGGGTTTTATGTAGCTCAGGCTAGCTTTGAACTTGCTGTGTAGCTGAGCCTGGCCTTGAACTGGTTCTTCCCTTCCACTTCTTGAGTGCTAAGATTACAGGTGTGTGCTACCACACCTGACTCCATAGTTCTACATCAAAGAGACAGAATTCATAAGTTAAAGTTGTATAAATATAGGAGAATTTCAAAGCCTGGTAATTTTACTGGTAAATTCTACTTTTTGGAAAAAGCTCCCCCAAAAATTCTACATAAATTATTCCTAGAAATAGAAGTGGAAGAAACACTTATAAATACATTCTATAAGGCTAGCATTACACCCAAGCTGAAAGAAGCCATTACAACAAAATTATAGGTCAATATCTATTATGCACATAGAAATAAAAATACTGTTTGTTTATATGAGATAGAGCCTCATATAATCTGCTTGGCTTCAAATTCTCTATGTAGTCAAGGATAACCTTGAACTCCTGAACTTCTGCCTCTACCCCCCCAAATGCTGGAATTACAAATGTGCACCATCATTCTTGGTTTATGTGCTGCTAAGAGTTGAACCCACTGATCTGTGGATGCTTGACAAGCATTCTAACCAATTCTGAGTTACATTCCCAGCCTTAGATATAAAAATATTAATAATATTTAAAAATCAAATCAGGATGATTACCATCAGTTTGAGTCTATCCTGATCTACATGAGTTCCAGGCTAGTATGAGTTCAAAAAGTATTTTCTAAAAATTTAACCATATGGAGAAAAGATAATACATTATGACTAAATGGCCTATCTCAAAGAAGTGCAAGATTGGTTTAACATTATAAAACCATAAATCACAGGTTAGAAAAAGGAACTATATGATAATCTTAATAATTAGAGGAAAAGTATTATGCATAATATATGTCTTCATAATAAGAACTCTTGGTAAACTAGGAATGGAAGGGAACATACTTAATGTGATAAAGGGCATATATAATGCTACATGTAACTGCTATTCTCATTATTTTTATTTAATATTTTATTAGATATTCCTAGCCAGTGAAATAAGACAAGAAAGTGAAATAAAATTCATAGAGATTAAAATGAAGGAATTTTCCCATAAATGATGTGATAGTATCACATCCAGACACACAACTATAGCTAATAGTGATTTTAGGTAGATTGCAGGATGTAAGGACACACAAAATCAATATGTCCCAACAAATTATTGGAACCTCAAACTGTCATTTGTGTCTGTTTGTTGGGGGTGTATGATTGCATTAATATATGGTTGCAGGTACACTTCCTTGTGTATTCCAATATGGAGGTCAAGGAATAACTTTGGGTATCTTCCTCTGTCACTCTCTACCATACTTTTTGAGACAAGGTCTCTCACTGAAATTGGAGCTTTTTGTTTCAGCGAGACTTACTGACCAGCAAGCCTCTGGAACCTGCCTGTCTTTGCCTCCCTAGCACTGGGGCTCTAGGTACACAGTGCCTTGGCCAGCTTTGATGTAGTTATTGGTGATCTGAACTCAGATCCTCATGCTTGCTGGCAAGTGCTTTACCCATTGTGCCATTTCCCCAGCCCCCATCATTTATAATAGTATACTTTAAAAAAAAAAAAAAAAAAAAAGAACTAGCCTGGGACTAAAGAAATGGATCAAAAGTTAAGAGTACTGGCTACTCTTACAGAAGACCCAGATTCAATTTTCAGAACCCACATGGCAGCTCACAACTGTAACTCTAGATCTAGAGGATTCAATGCCCTTTTTTGGCCTCCATGGGCACCAGAAATGCACATGGTACACATACATATAGGCAGGCATACATATACATGAAATAAAAGTAGATAATCTGGGGTTAAAAAACAAGACAGATAATATGACGCTCAGTTGGTAGAGCATGAGACTCTTAATCTCAGGGTCGTGGGTTCGAGCCCCACGTTGGGCGCCATTTGTAGCTAGAGTTTTTCTCTCCGGGTCCCACCAAGCCCCGGCAGTCCTGTAGCCTACTTCTAAAATAAACACACAGACGCTTATATTATTTAAACTGTTTGGCCTAATGGCTCAGGCTTCTAGCTATCTAGTTCTTACATCTTAAATTAACCCATTTCTATAAATTTATACCTTGCTACATGGCTCGTGGCTTACTGGTATCTTACATGTTGGTACTCATGGTGGTGGCTGGCAACGTCTCCTGACTCAGCCTTCCTGTTCCCAGAATTCTCTTCTCTGCTTGTCCCCTATACTTCCTGCCTGGCTACTGGCCAATCAGCATTTTATTTATTTAGAGCGATATCCACAGCACATCCCAGCACTTGAGAGGCTGAGGCAGGAGGATTTTGAGACCATAATGAAAAGTAAATTAGAGACTAGCCTGAGCTACAAATAGATACTGTATCTCAAAAAATGAAAATACTTGACTAAATACTTAGGTGTAAATTTAATGAAATATATGTAATGCCTGTGCTATTATTTTAATAAGTGTCTCCCAAAGACCCATGTATTGAAGGATTTGTCCTCAGTTTATAGTGCTATTTGGAACTCATGAGAAATTCATGGAATCTTTAGGATGTAGGTCCTAATGGAAATAAGTCATTGAGATGCACCATTGAAGAGAATGTAAGAACCCTTGCTCCTCTCTGTTTCTGCCTCCCTGGCTCCAACAGGTGATCAGTTTCCTTTATAACCTATTTATGTCTTACTATGATGTGTACTGCCTTGCCATAGGCTCCAGAGCCACAAATCATAGACTGTAATCTCTAAAATGATGGCCCAAAGTAAAATGTTTTCCTTATAAGTTAATTTAAGTATGTTGTCACTGCAATAAACTTGACTAACATAGCAAAATATTGCAGAAATATCTAAATTGTAAGGAGATTTATAATGTTCATGTGTAGGGTGCTTGCTTGTCTATATGCACTATGTCCATGCAGGCACCCACAGAGTCCAGAATGTGTTAGGCTATATGAGACCTCATCTCAAAAAAGAAAAATAAAAACTAGACTTTGAAAACCACAAACAAGAAAAAACCCTCACTTTTTGAAAAAAATTAAAATACTGTGTAGTGAAGAAGCTGTCTTGTAGTCATTATAATATTGAAAACATGTGCTTGTCCTTAAAACCACAATAGCAAGCCAGGTGGTGGTGGTGCATGCCTTTAATCCTAGTACTCGAGAGGCAGAGGTAGGTGGATGTCTGTGAGATCCTGTTCTATAGGGTGAGTTCCAGGACAGCCAGGGCTACACAGAGAAGCCTTGTCTCAAAAAACCATGCCACCAGCACCACCCCCACAACTCGAAAGAAAAAACCAAGATGACAAGATGGTTCACTGGGTAAAGACTCTTACCATTCGTTAAGTCTGACTATCTGAGTTTGATCCCCAGGATTCATATCATGTAAGTTGAAAACCATGTTCAGAAAGTTGTCATCTGACCTCCACGTGTATGTTGTGGTACATGTGTACATATGCACATGAATAAATAAATGTAAAAATAACATAAAAAATTTTAAGTGAAGGTTTTTTTGGTTTGTTTTAAGGCCAATGAAATTAGTGGCGAAAGGTGCTTGCTGCCGAACCTGACACTGAGTTCATTCCCAAGGTCCCACATGGTAGAAAGTGAGAACCAACTTCATAAGTTGTTCTCTGACTTCCTTGTGCATTCCATGACATATGCAGTTTCCACACTTCCCATATAAATAAATTTAAATAAAAATATATTCCATATAAATAAAAACCAGAATTGTTTTTTTTAATTGTAAAATGTTTCAGTTTCTTTCTAAGCAGCATAAACCTTGTAATCCCAGCAGTGGTGGAAGCAGGGGAATCAGGGATTAAAGGTCAGTCTTGGCAACATTAGTTCAGTGCCACCCTGGACTACTTGAGAAACTACTACTACTATATCCAAAAACAAAGTTAATTAGTCAAATAAACACAAAATATGTTTTTGGAAAGGGGTGATAGGAGATGTAGCTTAGTGGTAGAGTGCTTATGTTCTGTGTAGATGTTTCTGATTTCAGTCACTAGTACCAAATAAGTAAATAGTGTTAAATTCTGGATGTGATATTATTTTATGTTAATATCCCTTTTATTTACAATACAAAAGTCAATTTTTGTTTTTAATCATCTTAGCTTTTAAATCATCATCCTTGGAACTAGGCTAAACTAGGAAAAAATTGTGGCAGGATTTTAACTACTAGCCTCATCACCATTGGTCATAAGCCTGTTTCTAGGATAGGAGCTGTAGAGATACTGACTTTAGAGCCGCAGGGCATACTTTCTCATCAACATTACTTAAAAATGAGGGTGTGGTGGCACAGGACTATAATATCACTTGGGAAGAAGCAACAAGAGAATCTTAAGAGTGAAGCCAGCCTGGGGTAAGTAGTGAGATCTAGTCTCAAATATATATATGTATAAACACACATTTTGTGTATATATGTATGTATCTATCTGTCACTGAATCTTTGCTCAATGATATATTAGAATTTTGTGCTCCAAGAAGAAAAATGAATTAGGTGTAAATAAAAGGTGTATGTGGCCAGGTGTGGTGGTATGCACCTTTAATTCTAGCACTTCGGAGGCAGAGGTAGAAGTAGAGACAGGAGTGTGTTTGTGAGTTCAAGGTCAGCCCAGTCTACATAGTTCCAGGACAGTTCAGACTATATAGGGAAACTCTGTTTCTCAAAAAAAATTTCATATGTGTTTTTGAAACAATGGAACACATTGTCATTTCTAGAGTAAAGTGATCTGAGATATCAGTTACATTGGAATTTAGAAAGTAATTGCTGGTTATAATACCAAGATAAACCAATGAATCTGTTCTTTCATGTTATCATGTTGTTAGGGTCCTGCTGTAAGCCCAGGCTACAACTCATTACCTTTTGCCTCTGCTTTCATAGTGCTAAGATGATAGGCCTAGACCACTTTTCCATTCCTTGCCCTTACTGAATCTATTCTATATAGTGCTATTGAAATACTTGTTTAATAATTATGAAGGATAGTTTAATAATATCACAGAAACACCAGTTCTCAGAAATGAAATAAAAGATCTCCTACACAAAATGAAGCACTATCCTACTATACATCTAATTGTACTGTGTCAAGGGGAAGTGTTACTAAGTTTATATGTATGAATGTGTGTGTGTGTGTGTATGCACATAAATAGATGAAAGTTGAACTTTTAATTCTGTAATTTTTGGGAATTACAGTATTTGAAAAACCAAATTAAAAGTATTTAATATAAAATAATTGAATGAACTCATATACCTGCCTTTTTTGAGATATTAATAGTTTTGCTACTTTATTCCTTAAGCACATGTTCAGAACTGCTTTGTATCTTCGGGTGGACTGGATGTTTTGTCGCAAGTTCTTGTGCAACTGGAGTCTGATTCACACAATACTTTTTCCAGTGCTAAGCTTGCAGTGGTAGTGACAAAGACCGTGGATGCATGTATTACTAATAATTGTGAGTAAAAATGCTTAATCAATTTTCTATAATTGAACTTTGCTGAACAACTACATTAATACATTTATAAATACATTAAATACTATTGTATTTAATATGGCAAAATTGTATTAAAATGGCAAAATTTCCACCTTCTTACAAATGGAAAGGAATCTTAGAAATTAACTATTCTAGTTCCTTATTTTCCCATCAGAAGTTACAACTTCCCTAGGGATGTACATCTAAGTCTTTTGACTTTAGGTCTAATAAGAGAATCAAAGTAAGATCTGGTAATTCTTTAAGTCATTATTTCACTTAAAAAGCTGTTTTAGCTAGATGTGGTGGTGCTTTTGGGAGGCAGAGGTGGAGGCAGGTAGATCTCTTGAATTCCAGGCCAGCCATGGTAACACAGTGAGACCTTGTCTAAAAAGAAAAACAACTTTAATTAAAAAAATTTAAATGACAAATCAAAAGACATTGAGATATTGAAAAACCCAATGTATAAAATTTTAGGAATTATGTAAATAATTAAACTTGGGCTGGAGAGGTGGTTCAGCAGTTAAGAGCTCTTGCTGCTTTTCCAGAGGACCTGAATTTGGTTCCCAGCACCCAAGTTGGGCAGCTCACAACTACTTGTAACGAGAGCTCCAGGGGATCCAACACCTTCTGGCCTCTGCAGGCACCTGCACACATGTGGCATATGCTTATATAGAGACAAATACATATACATAAAAATTAAAACATGCCTTTGTGATGAGGGTAATGTCTGACATACCTAATGCATGAGTGAGCAGCAGAGCCAGAACTAAGGACATACGTTTCTCATTGTACAAACACTTAGAATGGTAGTGTGTAAATCCTTGTAGTGAGGACCCCTTTACATTCACAAACGACCCAAAAAGTAGATGGCTGAGTTTTTAAAGATTTATTTTATGTGTATGAGTGTTTTGCCTTAATGTTTGTATGTATACCATGTGTGTTCCTAGTGCTCATAGAGACCAGAAGAGGACATTGGATCCCCATTGTGAGCCACCATGTCAGTGCTAGGAACCAAATCTGAATCTTCTTCTGTAAGACCACCAAGTTCTCTTAACTACTGAGCCCTTAGATGGCTATTTAATAAGCAGTTAATGAATACCTGCTGTGTGCTAAGTCCCAAAGACATAAAAGTAATTGAGATATAGTTCCTTGAACCATGAGATGTATCAGCAGGTAGAGAGGTTCCTGCTGCCAAGCCTGATAACCCGTGTTCAATCCTGGGACCCACATGGTGGAAGGAGAAAATTGACTCCTGAATAAAGTTGTCATTTGACCTCTGTGTGTGCACCATGGCATATGTGCTATGCACACATAAACACAATAAGTAAATGTAAAAAAAAATTAAATGATACAGTTCCTTGAGGAATTCACAACTTTATTGTTCATACCAGTATTATTAGACTCTGATGAACTCTGTTAAAAACCCTATGGAGGCCATGCAGGGTAGTGCATACCTATAATCCCAGCATTTAGGAAATAGAGGATCAGTTCAGGGTTAGCCTCTGGTTAATAATAAGTTTAAAGTCATCCTGGGCTGTGTAAGACCCTGTCTCAAACAATAAAAAATAACATAAATACCTCATAAGGAGAATTATAGCTTAATAGTAGACTTCTTCAATCTCATCACACTTCATCATAGATTTATATAACCTTCATTGCATCATTAACATTAATAGTGTCATAGAGTCATATTTCAATGTCAAGCAGGATTTATCTAGTAGTGTCCTTACTGTCTAGTATAGCTATAAGGAGATATGTAAGATAAGAGTAGGTATATTCAGCTTTTAGGAATATATTATTAGTTCATATTTACAACATCATGCACAGCAACTAAGAAGAAACCATTAAAGAAGAAGAACATAAGCCGGGCACTGATGGTACACACCTTTAATCCCGCACTCAGGAGGCAGAGACAGGCGCATCTCTGTGAATTTGAGGCCAATTTGGTCTACAGAACTAGTTCCAGGACAGCCAGGGCTACAAAGAAAATCCCTAAAAAAAAAAAAAAAAAAAGAAACCAAAACCAAAACCCAAAAACAAACAAAAACCATAAAAGACTAGTCATGATGATGCACACCTTTAATCTAGGGAGACAGGCAGGTGGATTCATGTGAGTTTGAGGCCAGACTGGTTTACGTAGAGAGTTCCAGGTCAGTCAGGAATACATAGAGAAATGCTGTCTCAAACAAACAAAAAAAAAAAGTAAATAATGAGGACGATAAACCATTTTCTTACTATAATGTATTTGTTTAAATTGACATGTATATACATATATTGGATGCTATATGACATGTATATATTAGGTAGTACATAGGCATATGATATTCTCCCTGAATAAGCTCTAAAACAAATGGTACTTGTATACTTAGAAATCTTAAATTTGTACCTTTTTTTTCTCCCTGTATTAAACTAGTAGCTACCTTTTCAGTGGTGTTATCCAAATACCACATTGTTTCAAAACTTCTGGCATTACTGCTTCATGAAAGTCTTGATTCAGGAGAAAAATTTAGCATCATACTTGCCATTGGTCACTGCACAGAGGATTGTGGTGAGTATTCAGTTAATTCAGTGTGTGTACTGAAACAGTGGGGTGGAAACATGCTTTTGCTTCTTTCTCCTCTTATTGTATGAAAGACTTAAAATCCAGCTTTTGTCCCAGTCATTTAAGCTCCTTATTTTCTTTTTCATACTATGTTCAATTAATCATGGAGGCCTCTGGTTGTACTTCTTTCTCATTCCATATTTCTTCCCATTGCCCCCAGTCCATTATCGCCTTTCACCAGTACGACTGTAACAGCTACCTCATCTGCTCCTCCTTGTCTCTCTCGATTTTCAGTCTTCTTGCTGAGTCAGTATACAAATCTGATCCTGTTCTCCCTCACTGAAAACCTTGAAAGGCCAGTTCTTCTAACCTTCAGTGAAAACTCTCAAAGGTTTTGTTTCCTCTATTTCTATCCCAGTCTTGCTCTAATCCATCTTTCCAACAATCTTCACTTTCCTCTCTTCTAACCATCTCCCTCCTTCCTCACACTTTCCCACTTTTTTCTCATCTCTTTTCTCTCTCTCGTGTCATCTACTCTTTTCTTAGTTTTTGTTTGTTTCCTTTATCAATTTCTTTATTCTTTCTCTTGACCTTTTAAGAATGTTTTTATTTATGCATATGTATATGTGTGTCTCTGGGTACCCACAGAGGCCAGGGGAGGGGTAGAGTTACAGGTGGTTATGAACCACTTGATGTGAGGTTTGGAAACCAAATTCGGGTCCTCTGCAAGAGCAGCAAGTGCTCTTAACCACTGAGTCATCTTTCAGTCCCTACACTTCATTTTTTTTTTTTAAACCAAATGAGAGCTATGTGTTATCTCTTATGAGGTGTGGTACATTGTGGCAACATTTTAGAAATCATCATTTATGAGAATTAGGTACCTTTTGTAAACAGATTAATAAATTGAAAATACCTTTGAAATTATATTCTTTATTTTAAAGTTTGAATTATGTTCATAATTATCACAGTGATAAATCATGACCTCATACAAAGCTTTATAAACTTTATGAAAAATAATCATCATTTTAATTTTTGATATTTTTACAGAGGAAAATCAATATGAACTTTTAAAAAACAATGGGTTGCCACTAATGATACAAGCCTTAACTGAATTTAATAATGAAGAACTAAACAAAGCTGCCACTTATGTGCTTCAGAACTGCAAAACAATTAGTAAGTTTACTGTTACTTTAGGAAAATATCAACCTTCTGGGCATGGTAGTGCACACTTTTATCCTAGCTCTGGGAAGCAGAGACAGGCAGATTCCTTAGGAATCAAGGCCAGTATCTATACTGGATGTTCCAGGCCAGCCAAGGCTACATACATAGCAAGACCCTTATCTCAAACAAACAAAAATCGAAATATCAACTGCCAGGTATAGTGACACACAACTTTTAATTTCAGGACCAGAGGCAGACAGGTTTTTTTGTGTTCAAATCCAACCTGAGTTACATAGTAAGACTCTGTTCCAAAGGAAAAGAAAGGAAGGAAAGAAAGTTGCTGAAGAGAAATTTGTATGTACTCTAATGATTTAGATTCCATATTATTTTTTTGGGCTTGAAAGGAGCATATGTAATTTGGAAATGACAATTAGAGCATTTTCAACGTACTCAAGCCTATGTAAAAGAGAACATCCAGATAGCTGAAGCTGAGAAAATTCACTTATTTTATGCCTTGTGTTTTGTTTCTAAATCATAATATAAAGTACATTTGTTCATTAGTTTAAATATTAGAATTTCTGTTATATGCTAAGTACCATGAAAGGCATTGATATTGAGGGTAGAGTTATAAGCAAACTGTGGGCCTGTAAGTTTAGTCTGAGTAAAGAAATAATTCTAAAAACTAAAATTAGATATTATTATAAATTGATATAAAGATTGTGAGGGAGTGTATTCTGAATACTTAGCAATACACTATAGCAAAGTGATCTGTTGCTATGATTGATTGATAAATAAAACGCTGATTTGCCAGTAGCCAGGCAGGAAGGATAGTGTAGGCGGGACAAGGAGTGAGGAGAATTCTGGGAGGTGGAAGGCTGAGGCAGAGAGATGCTGCCAGCCATCACAAGGAGAAGCATGATGTAAGATACCAGTAAGCCACAAGCCATGTGGCAAGGTATAGATTTATAGAAATGGGTTAATTTAAGATATAAGAACAGATAGCAAGCAGCCTGCCATGGCCATACAGTTTATAAGTAATATGAGTCTCTGTATGTTTACTTGGGGGATGCGAGTGGGAGAGATTTGTCCTGACTGCCGGCAGGCCAGGACACAGGAAAACTTCAGCTACAGTGATCTGATCCAGATTTAAAGCAGTACAGGTTTTGGGAGAAAGGGCCCAAAATTATAGGAAGAAAGTAACTCATGAACAGAAATCTAAACGTCTAGAGTTAATTGTGTGAAAAGAGGAAATGGGCTATAAATGGCTCAGGCCTAAGCAACAGATCCTAGCTTAGGAAGGGGACTGGTGTATTCAAAGAATTGATGGGCAGTCTAGCTGGAGCCCAGAGAGCTGGTGGCAGCTATAAGATTTCTTTGTGAATGAAAAACGATAGACATAATAAATTTTTTAAAAGACTGTGTTTTAAGCATATCTATGTCCCCTAGTTTGCTTTCTACTGTTGTAATAAGCATTATGACCAAAAGCAACTTGAGGAAGAAAGGATTTATTTCAGCTTCCACCTTACAGTACATTGTTATGGGAAGTAAGGACAGGAACTCAAGTCAGGAACCCTGGAGACAGGAACTGAATCAGAGATCATGGAGGAATATTGCTTACATAGCTTGGTCCGCTTGCTTTTGTATAACCCACGACCACCTGCCCAGGGACGGAACCTCCTCCAGTGATCTAGGCCTTCCTACATCAATCATTAATCAAGAAAATGCCTCCATAGACTTGTCTACAGGCAATCTGATAGAGGCATTTTCTCAGTTGAGGTTCCCTCTTCCCAGATGACTCTAACTTATGTCAAGTAAATGAAACTTGACCAAACCAAAACAATCTACTTTTGGACTAGAGAGGTAGCTCAGTGATAGAGTATATACTTAGCATATGACTGACCCTGTCTTTAATTTTTGCATTCCAAACAAACTACTTTAAAGCCAGTAACCTTGTATCTGGAATAACATTTTCATGTGTTATTTTCCAAAACTATGAAAAGTAGAATCTACTATTTGACTAAGTCCCAGGCCTCTGCTATGCCTTCTTTCCACTTATTTTCAGTACCAGTTATTGTATATGGATATACAGTTTAAAGATGGGATGGGGTGGAATATGTAGTTGTCCTTAAAGTGTAATAATAACATTTCTAGTAATGATAAACTTACTATCCCCTTCCTTTGTCTCTCCTCCCGCTGCCCCCACGCATCCCATATTACAAAGCTGAGAAATTATCTCTAAGTCTAGGAGAGAATTCTTTTGATGAAAATGAAGCTGACCAACTAAAGGACATAAATGAAAAAGAGAATCTTGAAGAGCACTGGAAGGCAGCAAAAGAAATTATATGCAGAATAAAACAATTTGAAAGAGAAGGAAAAGAGGTTGGTTTTTTTTTTTCCATTTCACAGAATATAGAACTCCATGCAAATACTAGAATACGTGCAAATTTAAAGCAATAGAGGTTGGCAGTAAAAATGTTTTTCTCCAGTTATTTTTTAAAATGTTTAATGTAAATTTTAATAGTAATATTTAAAGGACATAGGTATAGAACAAATTTTTTACATTTATTTTTTCTTTATCATTAAAAAAAGATTCTCTGTGTGTGTGTGTGTGTGTCTGTCTGTCTGTCTCCAAATGCCTGAAGGGAAGGGGCCAGAAGAGGACACTGGATCCCCTGGAGCTGGAGTTATAGGTGGTTGTGAGCTGCCTGACATGGCTGCTGGTATTTTTAACTCATAGCCTCTGGAAGAGCATCAAAAATTCCTAACTACTGAGTCATCTCTTTATGTCCTATTTATTTATTTTTACTTTTATTTATGTGTATATGCACACCATGTATTTAAGGGAGCCCTAAGAAAACAGAAGAGGGCGTCAGATCCCCTTGAGTTAGGCTTACATGTCTTTATGAGTCGCTTGATGTGGGTGATAGGAACTGAACCCAGGTCCTCTGCAAGAGTAGTATGTTCTCTTAACCCCTGAGCCATCTCTTCAGCTCCTAAATAATTTTTTTTAGTTTTAATTTAATGTGCATGGGTGTTTTACCTGCATTTATGTCTGTGCACCATATGCATACCTGGTGCCCAGAAGGCTAGAAGAGGGCATCAGATCTAGAACTGGAGTTACAGTTGTGAGCCATCTGGGAATCAAACCTGGGTCATCTGATAGAGTAGTTACTGCTCTTAACTCTTGAACCATTTCTCCAGCTCTCCCAAATGATTTTTAAAGGGGTGTGTGTGTATGTGTGTGTGAGTGTCTGCACCCATGGATGCCTGTAGAGGCCAGAATTGGGTGTCAGATCCCCTGGAACTGGAACTACAGATGATTGTGAACTGCCCAATGTGGGTGCTGAGTTCCAGAGAACTCAGGTTCTCTGGAAGAGCAACAAGCTTTCTTAAGCACCGAGTCATCTTTCTAGCCCCTAAATAATTTTTTAGAAAGTAGAAATGGTAACAAGAAAGAGTAGTTACATAAAAGATAAAACTAAGAAGTCTAACATCTGAATATTAGTTCAACAAATTTGCAGAAGAAACAATCTAATTTTAATCCCTCTTCCCCAATCCCAGACATATACATGGTCTTGTGTCTAAACTGCAGGAGTATGGTCTGACAAATGCATCAGTAGATAATTCCATCATTGTACAAGCATCACAGAGTAATTACACAAACTAAGATGGTAAACGTCAAGCGATGCAATAAATTTAAGAAGTATGAGGACCTGGACAATGGCTTAGTGGTTAAGAGCATTATTTGCTGCTCATGGAGAAGACCTGGGTTCAGTTCTTAGCACACATGCAGTGGTTCACAACCATCTGTAACCCCAGTTCCAGGGAATCCTACACTCTCTTCTGGCCTACATGGGTGCCAGATATGCACATAGTGAACATACACACATGCAGGCAAAACACTCATACACCTAAATTCAAAATAAATCAATCTTTATGAAATGGGGGGTGCATATGAGACTGCTGTTGCTTAAACAGTATACTGTTTTATAGTAAACGGAATGCACTAAAATAATGATAAAAATATAACATAGTAAATTGTTGGGATATTTGTACACTGTGTGAAGATATATTGTGATTGGTATAATAAAAGCTGAATGACCAATAGCGATGTAGGAGGTATAATGGGATTTGTAGGGAAAGAAAGGAAGAGGAAGAGGAATCTAGGCATGCAGGAGAAGCCAGGAGACATGGACAGGAAACAGGAGGTTCAAGATAGAAGAGAAGTCACACCATGTGATAGAATGTAGACTAATATAAATGGGTTAATTTAAGTTGTAAGAGCTAGTTGAGACAAGCCTAAGCTAAAGGCTGAGCTTTCATAATTAATATAAGTCTCTGTGTTATTATTTGGGTTTTGCCAATTCCCCTGAGCCTCAACCAGGGAAGGCTTTGCCACTCTCATAAGTCTAAGGCATTGGGATCCTTGACAGCTGTGTCCATGTCAACAATACACATTCACTCTGGACTTCCTGACCTCTCTTCACACACATTGTTGGGGGAGGGTGCACATGTATATATGGTAAGCCTCTGGATGTCAGAGGACACCCTTGGGTGTTAGTCCTTAGGTGCTTTTCACATTTTGCTGAAACTTTCTGTTTCTACAGTGATTTCATGTATATAATATATATGTGTATATTACATATTTTTCTTTTTGAAATTTTGATCATCAAACCCAGGGCTTTGCATGCCAGTGCTGTTCTACAGCTGAGCTACATTCCCAGAGTTCAAAACACATACACACACACACACACACACACACACACACACACACACACACACGCACGCACGCACGCACGCACACGCACGCACACACACACACACATGCACACACATACCTCATATACTTGTTTGAGCCTTGCTTGCACTTCTTATGAAGTAGAATTGCTGAGTCATAGTCTAGTGTAATTCTATGTTCAGTTTTTTGAGGAACTGCCACTCAAGTTCTAGGCCAGCAAGGGCTACAAAATAAGACCTAGTCTCAAAAAAAGTAAGGAAGGTTTTAAATGAAATATTGTTATATATTTTATCACAATTTAAAAGAACAAATAGTGTGGTTAACTAAAAACCACTGAATTAGGCAATAAGTGAATAGAATGAAAATTGCATCTCAAGCTGTCAATGGCTCAGTAAAGTACTTGCCATTGAAAGCATGAAGATTGGAATTCAGATCCCCAGAAACCACATAAAAATCTAGGGATTAGTGGTGCACACCTGTAATCCAGGTGGGAAACAAACAGATCCCTGGAAGCTTTCAAGCCAGCTATCCTGGTGTATGTGGTAAAGTCCAAGCCAATGTGAAACTGCTACTTCGTTTGGCTCTCTGGAGACTACCACCCAACTCCCAAATAAATCACACAGAGTCTTACTCTTTTTTTATGAATGCCTGACCTTAGCTTGACTTGTTTCTAGCCAGCTTTTCAGAACTTAAATTATCCTGGCTACCTTTTGCCTCTGAGCTTTTATCTTTATTCTATATACCTTTCTTTACTTCTTACTCCATGGCTTGTTGTGTAGCTGGGTGGCTGGCACCTAGTGTCTTCTCTCCTTTTTGTCTCATTCTTAGATCTTCTCTTCCCAGATTTCTTCACCGATTAATTCTCTCTGTCTGCCAGACCTGCCCATCCTTTCTCCTGCTAGCTATTGGCCATTCAGCTCTTTATTAGACCAATCAGGTGTTTTAGACAAGCAAAGTAACACAGCTTCACAGAGTTAAACAAACACAATATTAAAAAATACAACACATCTTCACATCGTTAAACAAATGTTCCACAGCATAAACAAATGTAACACATCTTCAACTAATATTGCACAACATAAAAGTTATCCATAGAGTTTTTCTTATACATACTGGTTTTATTATAAAAGTTGTCAAAACAGAAATAAAATAGAAATTTAAAGACTGGGCATAGAGTTTTTGCCTTTAGTCCCTCTCTGGAGGCAGAGTTTGAGGCCAACTTGGTCGATATAGCAAGTTCTAGACCAGCCAAGGCTACATAATGACATCCTGTCTCAAAGAAAAACACAAGTTATTTAGTCATGGATACATGTATACATTCTAGCTAGCAATGTTCATGCTGTCTGTTTCTCCACATGCTTTGAATCTGTCTTGGTAGAGAAGGAAGCAGTTGCAGTGTAGTTTTAGTAGTTATTTCTTTTATTACAGTGAGATGGAGGGATTTTTCATATGTTTAAGAACTACTTAGGTTTCCTGTCCAGTGAACTGTTTATCTCCTTTGCTTACCCTATCATATGGTTGTTGATCTTTTTATTAGTGTTATTTAAGAGTTAGCCAGATGTGGTGGCACACACCTTTGATCCCAGAGATCACAGGCAGATCTCTGTGAGTTCGAGGCTAGACTAGTCTACAGAGCATGTTCCAGGACAGCCAAGGCTACCCAAAGAAACCCTATCTTGGGGGAAAAAAAATTATCCTGTGGTCTAGTACATGCTTTATGTATGATTTTTCTATGTCTTGGTTCCCATTGGTTTTGCTTCTTGCCCTTTTCCTCCTCTAAGTACATTCTCCTTCATTGTCCTTAGTCTTTAGGAGAGCTTTCAAAGATATTTTATATGATCAAGCATATTGGTTTTTTTATGATGTAGCTATTGCATACTATTTAGAAAGGACTTCTATCCCTTGAGAACAGTTTCTATTACAATGGATGTACTTTTTTTTTAATTCATTGATTTATTTTACATCACAGCCGCAGCCTCCGCTCACATCCTCCCCTCTCAGTCCTTCTCCCCCATTCTTCCCTCCCACCCTGTACTTTCTTTTTTTAAATGTTTGTTTATTTATTTGTGTGTGTGTGTGTGTGTGTGTGTGTGTGTGTGTGTGTGTGTGTGTGTGTGTGTGTGTGTACATGCTCAAACCTGAAGACAACTTGTAGAAGCTAGTCTTCTCCTTCTACCATGTGGGTCCTGGGGATCACACTTAGGTAGTCAAACTTGGTAGCAAGCACCTTTACCCACCTAGCCGTCTCCCTGGGCCTATGTAATTTCATTTAACATTTTAAAAATATTTGGTTCACTTTTACCTTATTGTTGTGAAATAGCTACATTTATATTCATATAGCTACATTTTCCCCCCAGGTAGCTTCTCAAGTAATCCAATATCATTTATTAAATAAATTCTCTTTCTCTTCCTAATGTAAATTATTCCTTTTATTATTGGGGGATTTATTAAGGCAACTCCACATAGTTAAAAGGGAGGTTTGCCGGGCGGTGGTGGCGCACGCCTTTAATCCCAGCACTTGGGAGGCAGAGCCAGACGGATCTCTGTGAGTTCGAGGCCAGCCTGGACTACCAAGTGAGTTCCAGGAAAGGCGCAAAGCTACACAGAGAAACCCTGTCTCAAAAAACCGAAAAAAAAAAAAAAAAAAAGAAAAGAAAAGGGAGGTTTATTAGGGGGTTTTACTTACAACAAGTAAAGGAATAGGTTACAGGGTCTGGGAGAGGTGAAGTGCAGTCCAGTGGTGTTCTCTGGAGAACTCTGCTTGGTCTACCATCCAGCATCCAGGATCACCAGGAAGCAAGAGAGCTGGCACATCCAGATCTTGGGTCTTAAGGGCTCCTGTTTTGACCCCACCTCAGGGGCAGGCCATAGCTAGGCCTGACAGTTACTAGAAGCCTCAGTGGGGGTAGTGTTTCCAGGTCAAAGCTGGAACAGCTACCCATTACATTTTATTGTAAGTGTTAAGTTAAAACATATACAGTTTTTGCCGGGCGGTGGTGGCGCACGCCTTTAATCCCAGCACTCGGGAGGCAGAGCCAGGCAGATCTCTGTGAGTTCGAGGCCAGCCTGGGCTACCAAGTGAGTTCCAGGAGAGGCGCAAAGCTACACAGAGAAACCCTGTCTCGAAAAACCAAAAAAAAACCAAAAAAAAAACAAAAAAAAACATATACAGTTTTTATATAATAAAGGAAATTTGAGGCATATTATAAAGAAATGATTGTATTAAAATTATTTACTTGCTATTTTTTATATTGTAGGAAAAATTACAAAGTGGACAATATAAGGATAATACCTCATCTATGAAAATAAAAATACAGAACACTTTGAAACATCTCTGTGCAGATAGTATTGGAGGTACCAAAGCAGAAAATAAGGATACAAACCAGTCTAAACAGCGTCCTAGTTATAAGTCCAGTGGAATCATATCTAAAGCTTGTGCAAATGAAAACCAAATGAAGACTCTGAAAAAGAACACAAATCCCCTTAATCCTTGCTATAGGGAGAGAGGGCAGAGTAAGAGTTTACATAAAGCCACTTCAAGCTGCACTCAAATCTTAAATGAAAAAATGACCTTTAACCAAAAGGATTCTGTTTCTCAATCAAGGTATTGTTTAATGACTATAGCGCTTGCTTACTCAATAAGTACTTATTCTGTGCCATGTTGTTAAGCACTGTGGATATAGGAATGATTAAACCTGGTCTTGGGAGGAGCCTAAAGTAGGAATTCTTTTTGTTTTCTTTTTTTTTTTCAAGTGTATTTATCCTTTTACAATTCCATACATATAAAACGTACTTTATCTTATTTCCCTTTCAGAATATTCTTATCCCCTCCTCCTCCTGCTAATCCCTTTTTTCTTCCTAGTACGTGTCCTTCCTATTCCCATGCCTTTTAGTGTATGTGCTTGTGTGCCTCACTGCCCTTCATTAAGGTTGCTTGCCGTGAGCATGAATGGGAGAGGGAAAAAAAACTGAGACAGGATCTCTTATATCCCAAGGTTGTATATAGCTGAAGATGACCTTGAAATCCTGATCTTCCTACCTCTACCTCCCAAGAGCTGATATTACAGGCAAGTATAACCACACCCAGGTTTTACAGTACTGGGGATTGAACCTATGGCCTGCTGATGCTAAATAAGTACTCTACCAACTGAGCTACATCCCTAGCTCTAAGGGTTTTTTTTTTTTTTTTTTTTTTTTTAAATTGACCAATGAATTTAGATGAGGAGGTATGGATGGTAGTTTATCAAAGACTTTGCATGTTGTTCTCAGGATTTGGGAGTTTAATCCACAGGATGTGGGGAGCCACTGAAGACCTTTTTGCTTTATTTTCTGTTTTGAAACAGGGTCTCACAAATAACAAGAAAGCCTTCAACTACCTCTGTAGCCGATGATGACCTTGAAGTTACCCTTATGTGTACTACTACCCCTAGTTTATTTGATGCTAGTGATCAAAGCCAGGGCTTCATGCGTGTTAGGCAAGCATTCTACCAACTGAATTATGTCCTAAGCTCCTGAAGACTTTAAATTGAGTGAAATACTTGTGTTGGATAGTTTTATGTCAACTTGATACAAGCTAAAGTCATCTGAGAGGAGGGAACATCGATTCAGGAAATATCTCCATAAGATTGGGGCTGTAGGGAAGCCTGTAGGGCATTTTTTTTTAATTAGTGGTTTATGGGATGGAGCCCAACCCATTGTGAGTGTTGCTATTCCTGGGCTGGTGGTCCGGGGATCTATAAGACTGTGCAAGCCATGTAGAGAGTAGGCTAGTAAGCAGCACTCTTTCATGGCCTCTGCCTCAGCTCCTGTCTCCAGGTACCTGCCCTGTTTGAATTCCTGTTCAGACTTCCTTCAGTGATGGGCTATGACATGGAAGTGTAAGCCAAACAAACTCTTTTCTCCTCAACTTGCTTTTTGATTATGGTGTTTCATCACATCAATAGAAACCCTAAGACAATCAAATTTTAATTTTAGAAACTATGCTCACAAAAGAAAAACTTAAACTAAGTCCCTATATTTGAAGCAATAATGAAAGCATTGAACCTGTCAGCAACATGACAAAAACCAGTTTGCAAGTTAACTGTGGTAAAGAGAGTTGAGTTTGATGAAAATCCAATTTTTTTTTAAAGATTTATTTATTTATTATGCATACAGTGTTCTGCTTGTGTGTACACCTGCATGGCAGAAGAGGGGACCAGATCTCATTATTGATGGTTATGAGCCACCATGTGGTTGCTGGGGATTGAACTCAGGACCTCTGGAATAGCAGCCAGTGCTCTTAACCACTGAGCCATCTCTCCAGTCCCAAAATCCAAATTTTTTTTCCGTACTGCCCTTTTCCCCTCACAGGTAGCATGTAAGATTGGACGTAGGCATGTAGCTTTTCTTAAACCCTTTCTTGTGTTCGTCTGATGTCTGTTGTACTTAAGGAAAATGAAGAGGAGACTGTGCTCTGGTCAGGGTGCAGGGCAAACTAAGTATCAGGAAGGTGGATTATATTATCACTCCTTCCTCTGCAAGGCCTTTTTTTAAAAAAAAATTTTTTTTAGCTCAAGGACAATTTTATTAGAGTTTGAAAGAAAAACAAGGCAAACAAGCTGTTAATCTCAACATTTGCTAGCATGAAAGAAATAGAGAAGAGGAAGAGAGAAAGCTGTGAGATTTTAAGTTAGGTGCAAAAACTGGCATGCTGAGCAATGTGGGTCAATTAGGAGCTTTTTGGTGGAAGAGGGAGAGGGTCTCAAAGAAAGAGAAATAGTCCAGAGTGTCAAGAAAAACATGCTTAGGCTTTTGACCAGTGTCCAAAAGAAAAATAGAAACAGGCCAAAGGAAAATTTACACTTTTGTCAGAACTGAGAGAATTGAGCAGTTTAGCAGTGCTGCATGGAAGTTCTGTCAAGTCCATTCTCAGTGGTAATTTTAACCTCACTTCTCAGGGATAGGAAATTGCAGAATGCTAAGATATGTTTTTGGGCCAGCCTTCTTGCCTTCTATTCCAAGGCTTTCACCCATACTCTTTTTTCTCTTTTCCAATTGGTCCTGTTTTTATTTTTTATGTTAGGAATGGTTTTCACATGTGTGTCTATGCACTGTGTATGCCTGTTGTCTACACAGGCCAGAAGAGAGGGCATTGGATCCCTGGGGACTGGTTATAGACAGTTGTGAGCCTACATGTGGGTGCTGGGAATCAAATCTGTGTCCTCCAGAAGAGCTCTTAACTAGCCACTGCTCTTAACTGCAGAGCCAGCTCTCTGACTCTAAGATTGGCCATGTTTCTATCTTAGCTGTTATTAATGTTATTTTCGTGTCAGTTTGAGTTACTCATACTTGCATTTTAAATGTTTTTTTCTTCTATCTTGTACCTTCTACAAATAGATTTACACAGGGCTAGAAATGAACAATAATCACTGTTAGTATCTGTGGTAGTTTGAAATTGGCCCCCATAAAAGGATTAGTTATGATGAAAGAATTAGTTTAGTTAGTAGGGTGCATGCCTAGTATGCACAAGGCCCTGGGTTTGATTCCCAGTACTGCATCAAGTGGGCATAATGGCACATGCCCATAATACCAGCACTCAGAAATTGAAGGCAGGATGATCAGGAGCTCAGAGTTACCTTCAACTACAAAGCACGTTTAGAGCCAGCCTGGGCTGTGTGAGACTCTGTCTCAAAATACAAAATAAACATACATCTTGCCATATCTTTTTTCTCTTTTAAATATTATATTTATTTCTTTTCATTTTATTTTTTCTGTATGGGTATTTGCCTGCATGTGTGTCTATATACTATGTGCATGCCTAGGGCCTGCAGAGAGGCCAGAAAAATGTGTCACATCCCCTGAGATTTGAGTTACAGATGACTGTGAACTACCCTGTGGGTGCTGGGAATTGAACCTGGGTCCTCTGGAAGCAGACCACTTAACCACTGAGCTATCTTTCCAGCCCTCATCAAGGATTTATTTACCAGACACAAAAGTGTGGTTCCATATATGGAATTTTTTTTTTCTGAGATTGGGTCAGGTTGGCCTACAACTCATGATATTCCTTTTTCAGTCTCCCACGTCCTGGGATTACAGGTGTATGTCCTATGCCCAGTTTACAAAATGCTATTGTCTTAGTTAGGGTTTCTATTGCTGTGAAGAGACACTATGACCACGGCAACTCTTACGAAGGAAAACATTTAATTGGGGCTGGCTTACAGTTCAGAGGTTTAGTCCGTTATTATTATGGTGGGACATGGCAGCATGCAGGCAGACATGGTGCTGGAGAAAGAGCTGAGAGTTCTACATCTTGATCTGCAGGCAGCAGAAGCCACTGTGTACCACACTGAACATAGCTTAAGCAAAGGAGACCTCAAAGTCCACCCCACAATGACACACTTCCTCCAGTAAGGCCATACCTACTCCAACAAAGCCATGACTCCTAATAGTGCCACTCCCTATGAGTTTATGAGGGCCAATTACATTCAAACTATCACAGATATTAACAATGATTATTGTTAGATTATTGTTTGCTATACTGTCCTCCATGTTCTCCCATTGATTTTGTTCTCTCCCTTTTGGCCTTCATTTCTTCCTTTTTTCTTCTCTTCCTCCTCTTCTTTTTTTCTTCTTGAAACTAAGTCTCCTGTATCCCAGACTGGCCTTAAACTTACTCTGTATTAGAGGGTGATTTTGAATTTTTTTTTATCCTTTTGCTTCTACCTCCTGAGTGCTGAGATTAAGTTATGAATTACCATACCCAGTTTATGTAGTACTGGGGATTGAACCAGGGCTTCACAAATGCTAGGCAGACCCTTTACCAGCTGAACTACATCCCTAGCCCATCTTATCTTCTTTTAAATGTTTTCTCCTGTATTTTTTTTATAACCCAGACTATTATCCATTCATCTATTTACCCCCCCCCCCCCCCCCCCCCACATACTTTGTCATATGCTAGGAATCAAACTCAAGGCTCCAGTACCACATAAACTGAGTATGGTAACACATACCTTAATCCCAGCACTCAGGAGGTAGAGGCAGCAGGATAAAAAAATTCAAAGTCACCCTCTAATACAGAGTGAGTATAAGGCCAGTCTAAGATAAAGGAGATTTTTGTTTTTGTTTTTAAAAAGGGAGTTACATCCTCAGCCCTCTGTTAGTGGTTTGTTGTTTTGTTTTAATAATATTTCGCTTTTGTCTTTTTTTTATCAATGTTATTACTCTCTGGAGTCTTGTTTACGTCTACAAACAAGAATGGCTATTGCAGATCCTACTTTGACCAAATTTGTTGATGTGATAGTCAGCTTTCTGTCATTATAACATAATACCTGAGGCAATTAACTTTTATAGAGAAAAGGTTTGACTCATGGTTTGGGAAGTTACAGTCTGACATGGTGAGCTGAGTACCCTTTGCTTTGAGGTCTCTAGCAAGGGCTGCATAGGGTGTCAATCTGTTGGAGCAAACCACTCACCTCATGAGCCAAGAAACAAACTAGGACAAGCCAGAGTTGCACAAGTACCCTTCAAGGGTGTATACCTGGTGACCTTAAGACCTTGTACAAGGCCACACCTCCTGAACATCTCAAATTCTCCCAATAGTGCCAAGCTAAGGGCCAGGGCTTGAATAATGGACTTCGGGGCACATTTAACATTCAGATTATAGTATTAGATTTTGGAAACAGCTCTATCTGCCTGATGGACATTCAGAACCACCATACTGTTTAAAATTTCCCCCGCACCATAGACATTTTACTTCTAGTAATGTAGTATCCTTTTTTCTTTTTCTTTTTTTTTTTTTAGTGACCATGTTTTCAAACATCTGACTCACACTGTCAAAAATAGAAAGCAGCAGGTACCAGTAACAGGTATGATTTAAAATGTTTCTTCTTTGTTTTTTCAAGGAAATAGGTATTTGGATGGCTGAAATTCAAATGTAAATTGGTTATTTGCCCTATGTAAGCCATACTTTTGACTCTGGCACACCTGCCTTTATTGCTATTTACTCATATCCAGAATCTTTCTCTTTATCCACTAAGAGACTAGATATGTAGTAGTGAGAGAAAATGTATGAAAATTTGAGGCTTAATAAATATTATAAATTTCAGAACATTTTCATTAAACAAAAAATCTTATGTTTTGCATTTTCTTTCAGATCCATTTACATTGTGTTTAGACATAATAGATAAAGAAGTTGGTTTTCAAGCAACTGACAAAATGTTGAATTATAGGTGCTCAGGTGAGTATTTTTTTAATTATAATAATCTCATAATTGAATCTATATCTGCTATTGGTTAACTAGAATTTATGATACTTATACCTTATAATTTAATTTAATCTCCTTTGAATTTTGAAAGCATTCAAGTCAATATTGTCTATTTTGCATTAGGCCATGCCCACTTGAATAAATGCAATTAGTATTTCTATTTTTGTTTTTGTCACAACACTGTCTATAACTTTAAATGAGGAAGATAAATATGTTTTCAGAGAGCAGAGAAATAGGTATTTATTCTATATTATACTCTAAACAGGTATTAAGTATTCCATATATAGTTTTATATTTCTCATAAGTTTATTAAAGTTCCTAGTGTCCCATGCCCCACTACTGATTTTTTTTTCTATAAGATCTCATTGCACTTATCCAAACCTTTCTCTTCTTCACACCGTACCATTTCTTGTTTTTTCATACTCACTGTTCTATAGAGAATACCGAGGTTGCTCCATGTTCAGTTCAGCACATCACTATTCTATTTTGGATGAAGACTTTCATCTCTGTTACTCTGAAGTTGATGTATAACCATAATATGAATCCCATATTCTTTCTCTTCTGTCTAATATAATTGTAAAATCTTTTCTGCAGTCCCTTCCTTTAAATTAGCACACCTGTATTCCAGCTACTTAAGAAATTGAGGCACTCTGGGCAGTGGTGGCACGTGCCTTTAATGCCAGCACTCAAGAGGCAGAGGCAGGCAGATCTCAGTGAGTTTGAGGCCAGCCTGGTCTACAGAGTGAGTTCCAGGACAGCCAGGGCTGCACAGAGAAACTTATCTTGAAAATCCAGGAAGAGAGAGGGAGAGAGGGAGAGAGGGAGAGGGGGAGGGGGAGGGGGAGGGGGAGGGGGAGAGGGAGGGGGAGGGGGAGAGAGAGAGAGAGAGAGAGAGAGAGATTCATTTTGAGGAGATTGAGATTCATTTTGAGGAGATTGAGGCAGGAAGGATTATTAGCACCTAGGAATTCTAGGCTAGTTTAGGCAGTGTAATACCACTTCATCTCTCAAACACTCAGGCAAACAAAGTCACATTTCTATTGCTATGAAGAGACACCATGACCAAGGCAACTCTTATGAAAGAAAATTTAATTGGGGACTTGCTTACTGTTTCAGAGATTTAGTCCATTTATCATCATGGTGGGGAGGATGATGGCATGCAGGCAGGTGCTGGAGCAATCGCTGAGAACTACATTATGATTTGTAGTCAAAGAGAGGGAGATTCTGGGTTTTTGAAACCTCAAAGCCCACCTCTAGTAACACACTTCCTCCAACAAGGCCACACTCCCTAATTCTTCTCAAGTAGTGCCACTCCCTGATGACGAAGCTTTCAAATATGTGAGCCAATGGGACCATTCTTATTCAAACCACCACAGACAACATTAATATGAGAAACGTGGTTTAATCTCAAGTTTCTCTATACTGCTTTTGAGACAAGATATCACACTGTAATCCAGGCTGACTTGGAACCAACTGTGTAGCCTAGGCTAGCCTGAGATTGAGCTGTGAGCCATCACTCCCAGATTAACCTAATGTTTCAGTGCTGAAACTCTGGGCTCCTTGATCTAGGTAGTTCATGACTAATAGATGCTGATCATTGTTGTACTTTCCTTATGAATTTCACAGCATTTATAGTACCCTCTTGAGTTCATTACAGAATACCTAGGCAGATAGATTACATCCATTTGTCCTACCTGAACCAGGCTTAGTTTTCCTCATATTAAAAATCCAAATATTTGGTACAATTTTCTTTCCCTTTAAATGTTCATCTACTCTACATTCTCTTTTTTTTTTTTTTTAAAGAGAGAAGAGGAATTATGTGTGTGTGGGGGTGGGGGTGGGGGGTGTTTTGCTTACATGTGTGCCTATGTATCAATTGTGCCTGATGCCCAAACAGGCCAGAACAGAGTGTCAGGCACCCCAGAATTGAAGTTACACACTGTTGTAAGCTGTCATGTGGGTACTGGGAATTGAACCCTGGTCCTCTGAAGGAGCAGTCAGTGTTCTCAACCACTAAGCCATCTCCCCAGCCCTGAGAGGGATCTTTTGAGATGAAGTTTGATTGTGTAGCCCTAGCTTGCCTTAAATTTGCTGTGTAGACTAGACTTGTCCTGAACTTTCAGTGATCCTCCTGCCTTTGCCCTCCAAGTGCTGGGATTATCAGCATGTATGACTGTGCCAGTGTATTTTTCTACATTTATTGCTGATTCTTCTTGATTCCTTCTCTCTATACAGTCATTCCCTTAATTCCCTCAAGCGTTCGCTTGCTTTCTTGTCCACTATCACACATACTCTTTCCATCACTGAGGAATGAACCTAGGGGCCTTGCACATATTAGACAAGTGCTCTACTACTACTTTGTCATGTCCCTCCTCTCTTTCTTACCATTCTTCTTATTTTTATATGTTAAAGCTACCTAAAGCCTCACTTTCCCTCTAAAACCAGTTAATTGATTTAGTTATTTTTGTTATTTTATTGAACTTTAAATGTTTACCTGGAGCATTTTTCCACTAAAACTAGGACTTATTCATTATTGATTTTTTTAATGTTATTGACATTGGGTCTCATTTTATAGCTCTGTTACTAATGGCCAGGGTTAGGATCATGTGTTTTCAGGTTTTTGACCTCTTATCCGATGTAGGTGGAGTTTTTCTGTCCCACCAGCCTAATCACAAATAACCACACAGAGACTTATTATTAATTATAAATACTCAGCCAATAGGTTAGGCTTGTCTCCAGCCATTTCTTTTCTTTTTTTTTTAAAATAATTTTATTTAACTTTATTTTATGTGCATTGGTGTGAAAGTGTCAGATCTCCTAGAACTGAAGTAACAGACAGTTGTGAGCTGCCATGTGGGTGCTGGGAATTGAACCTGGGTCCTCTGGAAGAGCAGACAGTGCCCTTAACCACTGAGCCATCTCTCCAGCCCTCCAGCCATCTCTTACAACCGAAATTAATCCATTTCTATTAATCTATATGCTGCTCTGAGGCTTGTTTACCTCATCCCTGAACTTGCCATGTTGCTTCTTCCACATCTGACTCCACCCTTTTGCTTCCCAGCATTCTCTCTGCCCCAAAATCGTGCCTGTCTATTGGCCAGTCAGGTTTTTTTTTTTGGGGGGGGGGGTTCTTTTTTTTTTCGGTTTTTTCGAGATAGGGTTTCTCTGTGTAGCTTTGCGCCTTTCCTGGAACTCGCTTTGTAGACTAGGCTGGCCTCGAACTCACAGAGATCCGCCTGCCTCTGCCTCCCGAGTGCTGGGATTAAAGGTGTGCGCCACCATCGCCCGGCGTCAGGTTTTTATTAATAATGCAAGCAACACATTTTCACAGTGTACAAGAGAATTATTCCACAGCATTTCCCTGTTTTTGTCTAAATAAAAAAGGAAGGTTTTAACTTTACCATAGTAAAGTTATATACAACAAAAACAGTTATCATGTAAGAATTATAGTTACCATAGCCAGTCCATTTGTATTTGGCAAATTTAGAGAAAATACTCTGCTATTTATCTTATCTTTCTGAGTCTAAAGTTTTATACCTAGTTTACCTTTTGTCATAAATAATTAAGTCTAATTATTTAGCCTTTAACTCCATCAAAGACTTCAGAAGGCTATAATGTTGCTTAACAACAGGGACATCTGGCTGCCTGGTTAGTCACCCAAAGTTCTTTTGTAACATTGGAGCATCCAGCTATGGCCTACAGGTCTAGTATATTTGACAGACATTTTTGAGAAGCAGGGAATTTTGAGGGACTGCCCTACCTTGTATTGGCAAATATTTGGCAGTACTTTCTTTTGTGTCCTGCTGGTCCAGTTTGGACAACATACTGTCAGCAATTGACACAAAGGCAGTTTCCTGCCCAATGGCTAACTTTTGCCACAAAGAAAGCAAACTCCATATGGAGGTTCTTTGGTGCCCATCATTTTATCTAACGTAGATTGGCACTGCCAGGTGCAGATGTGTCTCACTGTCATGAAAAGCCTTAGGTTATTAAACATATTGAATGCCAAATTCTATAGGTCTTTGAAGTGTTTGAAGACTATCTAAATATATCTGTTTAACCTTGAAAATATACTTAATAGGACTACAAGTTTGATTACTGTAGATACTACTAACCTGTATTTTATAATTATACATTATAATTTTTTATTTAAATTTTTTTTTTCATTTTACATACCAACCCCAGTTCCCCATCTCTCCTCTTCTCCTGCCCCCTACCATCCCACCCCCCCATCTACTCCTCAGAGTGGGTAAGGCCTCCTTTGGGTAGTCAACAAAGTCTGCCATACCAAGTTGAGGCAGGACCTAACCCCTATACATTATATTTTTAAATGAGCTGCATATGCATAATACCCCAAACGAGAGTAGAAACATACATACAGTATAACAAAATTAATTTTAAGTCTATATCAATAAACCAAAATCCATACCAATGTAAAATATTTTATGATTAATAGTTACTTTTAGGATTAAAATAGATTCAATAATCTACCTTTTTTTCCTATCATTCCTATATCATAATCCCCTTTTTTTTCTTTTAGAAAGAGATCTTTGAGTTTCACTCTTTTGTTTAGCTTTTTTCCTATGACCAATAAAATCTTGTAATCATCCCCCCTTAAGTAATAACACACATCCATAACCCATCGTTTGGGAATGTCAGAGTCATTCTCTAGACTACTTCCTGTTGTTTGTGGTGCTGATATCTTTAGGGGAACCTTGAGAAAATTAGGATAATTGTTAAGTCTTGACTGGAGTAGTTTATAAGGTTGGACCATCTCATCCAGCAGCTTTGAAACTATTTTGGATGCAGGACTCTGAGGAGACTGTAACAGAGGCATTTTGCGGTGCTAGATCACCTGGGCCATCTGTTTTCATTGGTGTCTGGTCCCCTTGTTCTGAAAATACATAAACTTTTAAAGGTAACATACATGTCTGTATTAATACAAGTATAGATTGTATGTTGCACACAAGTTAGCCAAAGATGATTTTTTGTTTTATGTTTGAGCAGGTAAAATATACATTATGTGTTTTGTAGTCTTTTTAGGTTTATTTCTTTATGTCTATAGCCAGGATTTTCAGGGGGTCTTTCCCGATCAACCTGGAATGAATCCACATCCTCTCATTTCCAGTGGAAATAAAAGCATAACCTCTTCCCCAAAGTGATATCTTTTGGCATCCATTTTGAAGTCAAGACATTTTTTAAAAATAATATAGGTTGGTTTAATCCAGCAATTTTCATAATCCAATGTGTCTTAGCAGCTGTTGTTCCTTCATTAGAAGTAAGAAAATCTAAAGACAGCACAATACCTACAAAATCTAGACTGTGTATTTCCCATTTTTATGTGGCTTATTTTTTTTTTTTTACTTTTTATTTTACTTTGCTCTTTTTTTAAAGACTTAATTTTTAAACTAATTTTTTTAAATCTATGACTATATATACTCTTCTCTCTCCCAAGCCTGTGTATATTTTTAAACACACTGAAACCCGTTTAGAGGTTTTTTTCCATCTGGATCTGTCTTTACTGAGCATCTGTAGTAGTCTTTGATTGCATCAGACGAATCTTAAAGTGCTGTGTCGGCCCCAGCACTGCTCAGCTTAGTGAATGGCACTATCCCATGGTAGTTGACAGCTGGCTTCATCCCACAGGCAGCTGCTGGGAGATGTGTCTCTGTATTGTGGCCAGCATGAGAGACATGAGACTAGGAAGCCACATTCAGATCTGTTTTTTGTGTATTTAGAAACTTTTTTAAACTTTCTTGGTTATTGTGTAGATGTAGGTGCCAGACATTTGGGCCCCATTTGTAGGTGGAGTTTTTCTGACTCGCCAGCCAGCTCCCAAATAACCACACAGAGACTTATTATTACTTTTAAATTCTTGGCCCATAGCTTAGACATGTCTCTGGTCAGCTTTTACAACTTAAATTAACCTATTTCTATTAATCTATGTGCTGCCCCGAGGCTCATTTACCTCATCTATGAACTTCTCATGTTGCTTCTTCCATGTCTGACTTGTGAGTCCTCTGACACTGCCCTCCTTCTTCCCAGTGTTCTCTCTGCCCTGAAAATCCTGCCTATTTTGGCCAATCAGCTTTTTATTAACAATGTGAGCAACACATTTTCACAGTGTACAGAAGGATTATTCCACAGCAAAGCATTGAAAATAAGGGCTCACGTGGATGTACAAAAGTAACAAGGTAACTTTATTAAGAACCAATCAGTAGTACAGATTAGAGAGGGATACACTGTCAAGATTGACAGTGGGCTCTATTAGAGTACTTCAGGACTCCAATTATTGTTTGGGCCTCAAGAAAAGAAGTTTAGTTGTTAAAAGGTATAGCATGAGCATTCTCTGGTTTGATTGATAAATTAGGTTATATAATCATCCTACTGTGTATGGCCCTCCCCATAATGCATCTGATTTTAATCATGTGCCCATTCAGTTATCCATAGGCGTAGGATGGTAAATAGGGAAATCTTCCTAAGCATTTACTTGAGAACACTGTTTGTCTTATTGTATATGAACCCCAAAACAAGTTCAGGCTGGATCGGCCTTTCTATTCCTCATATACAGATACACTGGGAATATACATTTGAATAGAAATTGTCTACAATTAGGGCAGTGGTTAAGAGCCATACTGCTTTTGGAGGGGACCTGAGTTAAGGTTCCAACATCCACTGCTCACAACCACCTCTAAATCTAGCTCCCGGGGATCTGGCACTCTAGTCTGTCTTCTGTGACTATATTAGTTACTGTCCTATTGCTGTGATGAGACAACATAATGAAAGCAACTTAGACAAGAAAGCATTTAATTAGGGCTTTGCTCACAGTTTCAAAGGGTTAGTCTGTGATCATCATGGGAACAGGCAGCCCTGGTGCTAGAGCAATAGCTAAGAGTTTACATCTTATCTGCAAGATGAAGACATGTAGAAAGAGAGCAAGAGTGGGCCTGGCATGGGCTTTTGAAACCTCCAAAGCCAACCCCCCCCCCCCCCCGTGACACACCTCCAACAAGGCTGAACCTCCTAATTCTTCCTAAATAGTCCACCAGTTGGAAAACAAACATTTAAATATATAAGCCTATGGGAGTCTTGTAGCCATGCATGCACGCGTGCGCGCGCGCGCGCGCACACACACACACACACACACACACACACACACACACACACACTTAAAAATAAAAAAGTAAGGGGCTGGAGAGATGGCTCAGCAGTTAAGATCACTGTCTACTTTTTCAGAGGACCCATGTTCAATTCCTAGCACCCACATGGCTGTTCCCAACCATCTATAACTACAATTCCAGGGGATCCAACATCCTCTTCTGACCTCCTTGGGCACTACATGTATTTGGTACACAGATAGGCAAAGCACCTATTAAAAATACTATAATAATAATGATGATAATAATATAGCCTGTAAGTTTGTTGTCAAGGAAGAAGAAACTTATTCCATTGTTCAGAGAAAGGTATATGTATAGTCTGATGCAGATTTGTACATAGGAGTATAATGTCCAAGATTATTTAGTGCATTGTTCAGAAAGAGTTGTTTGTACATAATATAACTAACTAGGCAATGGAACTAGTCTGCTGTATTGCTTTTCTGTTGCTATGATTAAGCACCATAACCAAGACAACTTACAGATGGGAAGAGTTTAGTTTGGCTTATGGTTCCGGAGGGGGAAAGAGTCCCCCATTATGGCAGCAGGCATGGTAGCAGACGCAGAAAGCTGAGAGATCATATCTTCAACCACAAACATGAAACAAAAGAAATGGATTGAAAGTAGGATAAGGCTCACCCCTATCAAGGTACTTCTCCAGCAATGCTGCACCACGTCCACCTCTCCAAACAGCACCATCAACTGGGAAACAATATTCAAATACCTGAGCCTATGGCGACATTTCTCATTCAAACCACCACAGCTGCCAAGTGCATTCTTAGAAGAGGAGATTGTTCATAACCCAACTACATACAGTCTCAGATTGCTAAACTTGTCCCTGTGATTGCCTGCCTCAGGTCTGTTGGGCCTCAAACATGTGATGACCCTCTTGTCTCTGCCTCCAGAGTGCTAAGATTACAGGCATGCATCACCATGCCCAGGCTTGTTAATTTTTTTGAGTCTTTTATTTATTTTGAATCTTTCCATATAGCCCAAACTGGCCTCAAACTTGTGATCCTCTTTCCTCTGCCTTTAGAGTACTGGAATTGTAGATGTGCACTACCACACCTAGCTAAAACCAGTGGCTTAAGAAAATTCTTTGTAGCCAGGTGGTGGCAGTACATGCCTTTAATCCTAACACTCAGGCGGCAAAGGCAGGCAGATCTCTGAGTTTGAAGTCAGTCTGGTCTACAGAGAGATTTCCAGGATGTTCAGGACTACATAGAGAAATCCTGTCTCAAAAAAAAAAAATTTCTTTGTAAAAAAATTATTTTCATGTATATGTGTGTTGTTATGTGAGTTCATGTACATCATGTGTGCAGCAGTCCTTGGGAGTCCGGAGGGCATTGGATCTCCTGGAAGTGGAGTTGCAGGAAGTTGTTAGCCACTATATGGGTGTTGGAATCAAACCAATCTCCTCTGCAAGAATAGCAAGTGCAGCCAGGTGGTGGGGCGCACGCCTTTAATCCAGCACTCGGGAGGCAGAGGCAGGCGGATCTCTGTGAGTTCGAGACCAGCCTGGGCTACAGCGCGAGTATCAGGCCAGCCAGGGCTACACAGAGAAACCCTACCTTAAAAAGAATTGACTTTCTATGATTTAATAATTATGAAACTAGGTGAAGTAAACACAAATGTTTGTTATGCTCTGCACTTTACTCTTAGGTGTTTAAAATGTTCCACAATATTAATGTTTAAAGCAAAAAGAAAATTGAGCATAAAGAACACTTCTGTACTACTTTTCTGTTGCTATGATAAAATACCTTAACCAAAGCAACTTAGAGAAAGAAGGTTCCAGAGAGATAGGAGTCCATCACTGTGACCACCATGTGAGCTAAGAGCTTACATCTTGAATTACAAGAATGAAGCAAGGAGAGTGAACTGGAATGGCACCAATCTTTAAACTCTCAAAGCCCACTGCCACTGACACACTTCCTGAACCTTCCTAAACAGCACCACCAGCTAAGGACCAAGTATTCAAATGCCTGAGACTATGGGCGACATTTCAAACCATCACAACTTCTTTAGGTACCTTCCTTTAATAGCTCAAAACCAAACCAACATAGATACTTCTTGTTTCTTTTTCTTTTCTGTTTGTTTATTAGAGACAGTCTCATATATCCTAGACTGGCCTCCAGTTCACTATGTAAGCAAGGATAGCCATGAACTTCTGATTTTCCTGCCTCTGCCTCCTAAATGCTGGAATTACAAGTGTGTGCCCAATTTTATGCTGTGCTAGGGATTTAATCCAGAGCTTTGTGAGTGTTAGGCAAATACTGTACCAACTGAACTAATCCTTAGCCCTTTTTCTTTTTTAGTACTGAGAACTGAACCTAGGGCTTTGCACGTGCTAGACGAACACTGTACATTGACCTGTAGTAGCCCTTTACTTTTTTGTTTTATTTTGTTTGAGACCAGGTTTCACAAAATTGCCCAGGCTAGCCTTGAAGTTGCAAACCTCCTGCTCTCCTGCCCTGGCCTCTTAAGTACTTAGGATTGTAGGCATGTGTTGCCACAGTGGGTTGGATGCTTCTTTTCTGTGTGGCCGTAACTGTTCACACCTCTACCCCAACCCTTATTTCTTTGTATTTATTTTCTTTATTTTCTGAGATGAGTTGAGGTTTCTTGAAATACTTATAAATTCTTAATTCACTTTAGTTTATCATCTTAGAGGTTATCTGCTTTCACAGAGTTATTAGTATATAATTTTGTAACATCTGTACATCAACTTAATTTGTTTCCTTTCAGGTTGCATAGTGGTAAGAAAACTCAACAGCCGAAATTTTAGCAAGCTTTTGCACTCTTGTGCATACCAATGTGATCATCATAAAGTCATTATGGAAGCTGAAGATAAATATAAAAGTGAACTAAGGAAAGGATTTATCTGTGACAAAGGTAATTAATTCAGCAACTTTAACTGTAATTATGGCTATACATTCTGAACTATCAGCTAAAGTATTAAGTATATTGACTAGAGTGTAAAATACTATTGGAAGGAAAACCATATCTCTAGGTTACCATTAGCTTAAGATATACTAGAGTAGATTTAGTCTATTCTAAAAATTCTCCCTAAACTGGGCATGGTGGCACACACTGATATTCTCAACCTTTGGGAAGTACAGGCAAGAGAATCAGGAATTCAAGGCTATACAGAGTTTGGGGTCAGCCTGATCTATCTGATACCCTGTCTCAAAAAACAAACAAAAAAAGATCTAGGTATGGTGGCACATGTCTTTTATTTCAGTACTTTGGAAGCAGAGTTAGGCAGATCCCTGAGTTCAAGGCCAGCCTGGTTTACATAGCTAGTTCTAGGACAGCCAGGGCAATACTGAGAAGCCCTATTTCAAAACCAAGAACAAAAAAAAGGTGGGTCTGGGGGGATGGCTCAGCAGTTAAGAGCACTTGGCTGCTCTGACAGATGACCCAGGTTCATTCAGTTCCAGCACTCACATGTGGCTCACAACCATCTGTAATTCCAGTTCCAGGGAATCCAGCACCCTTTTTAGGCACAAATGTAGTATACATGCACACATGCAAGCAAAACACTCATACATAGTAAGAAATATAATAAATAATTAATTCTAGTCCACTTAAGGATTTCCACTAGAAGAGGGTAAGCAGTATCATAGTATAATAGAGTTGATATGTAACTATTTAGATTGATATTCTAGGTATACTAAATGTTTTCTATATTTTTCAGAAATTTTGCTGACTCCCCGTAGAAGAAGACAACTTAGTAAAGAATCTACTGCCCCTGAAGGACTAAGTGAGTATATTTAATTTTTAAATAAGCTTAAATTCTCCATATTCCTAAAAAGAAGAGAGCAGCTGAATGACTGTTCTCATTAATTATGTAAAATGATAACCCTTGGCTTGTATGAGATTATACCTACTGAAAAGAGACACCCTCTTCCTCCTTTATGGTGTTTGTTTACTTGCTGCCTGCCACCTGAGAAAGGAGCTCTAAGAAACAGACATTCCTTTTTTTATTTATTTTTAATTAGTTTTGTAGATTTTATATATTTTTCTTTTATGTGTATGAATACTTGCCTGCTTGTATATATGTGCACCATGTGCATGCAGTGCCCATGGAGGCCAAATAAGACATCAGATCCCCTGGACATCTAGAAACTCTGATCAAGTACTTCAGAGAGACTTTACAGAAGGCTTCTGTTCATAACTATAGTATTTTAAACAGTAAAAATTGGAGTGACAAATAGGATAAATTAAGTTTCTCTTTTAACAAAAACCCTTAGTAAGTTAGCTTATAGAAACTTTAGGGAGTGAGGAGTCATCTGGAGTGCTTGCTGTACAAGCACGAGGACCTGACTTTGGATCTCTAGCTCCCACATAAATGGTGGACATGGTGGCACATCTGTAATCCTAGTGCTGGGAGGGCAGAGACAGGCAAATCCCTGAACCGGCAGGCCATCCAATCCTGCCAATAGGTGAGTTTCTGGGTTAGCTAGAGAATGTGTCTAAATAATTAAGGTGGCAAGCAATAAGAGGAAGAAACCCAAAACTGACCTCTCTGGCTTCCGAAATACATACTGATTAATTATGCAATTTTAAATTAACCATAAGGTTAATGTCTCTGGCTTTTCATCATTCCAAATTTATCAAAGAGATTTCAAGAGCATTATCATTTTCTTCTAATCCTAGGAAGATAATACCTTTGGGCTAAGAACATGAAGTGGGGTCCATTACTTGTTACTGTTATCTGGAGATTAGTAATATTAGTAGAGCTTCCCTGTTGTTTATTACAGACTTTTGGACTTAGTATATCCAACAAGCATTTTGTCTCACTTAACATTTATTTGGTTATTTTCACAGCCAAACCTTGAAAGCCACTTAAAATTTACTTCATACATCTTGAGTCTTTTTCTACATTAAAAGTTATTCATGGAGCTGGAGAAGTAGCTCAGCAGTTGAGAGTGCTTACTGTTCTTGTACAGGTCATGGGTTTTATTTCCAGTACCCCTATCAGGTGGTTCATCACCACCTGTAACTCAATTTCCAAAGGATCTGATGCCCGCTAGCCTCCAAGCGTGCCTGCATTCATGTGATTCACATGAACCTATTAGGCTCATACATATATATATATAAAATAAATAAATTTTTTTAAAATTCTTCATAGCTAGGCAGTGGTGGTGCACACCTTTAATCCCAACACTCGGGAGGCAGAGGCAGGCAGATTTTTGTGAATTCGAGGGCAGCCTGGTCTACAGAGAGTTCCAGGACAGCCAGGATGGTTACACAGAGAAACCCTGTCTCAAAAAACCAAAAGAATTTTTTCATGTAGAACCAGGTGTGGTGGTGTGTTCCCACCCAAGCCCTCAGGAGGCAAAGGCTTGAGAATTGCTGGAATTCAAGGCCAGCATGGTCTACATAGCAAATTCTAGGCCAGCCAGAGTACACACACCAAGAGCCTGTCTCAAAAAATACAAAATCAACAAAAAGATTATTTATGTAAGTTAAAATTAAATACAGTGCCACTCTATTAGATACTGCATAGATCAATATTCCAAGTGCTGGGATAACAGGTACGAAGCACTGTTCCTGGCATGAAATGCCTATTTTTCCAAGTAATAGTTTCTTTAGTAGCTACTACAAAATGGGAATTTTTACCTATACAGACATTCTGCCCTTAGAAATTTTGTTCTTAGTCCGGCATGGTGGTACATGCCTTTTATCTCAGCAGTTGGGAAGCAGAGGCAGGTGGATCTCTGTGAGTTTCAGGACAGCTAGGGCTACTACACAGAGAAACTTTGTCCCAGAAAACCAAAAAAAAAAAAAAAATTGTTCTTGGCAAGGACTTGAGATCAAATTATTTATAGATTTTTTTTCAGTAATGTCTTCAAAGTAAATAAATAACTAAAAATTAGTCTATAATTAATTTACATTGAAAAATAATCAGCAAGCCCCATGCAAATGGACATAATTATGATTATACACTAATTATACAGAGTGATCCTAAATTAAGAGATCAAGCCTGGAATATTTAGTATGTGACCATTTTTTTTCCCCTTGATTAATTTGCCTTTCATATTAGGTGTCTCACTCTACCATTCATTTAACTGTAGTTTATACTCAGATTTGAGCTTATCGTTTTGAGGAAGGGCAATGTACCATGTAAGTATTGAATACTCCTCCAAAGTTCTTTTTAGGATAGCTTGCTATGTTGAGAGAATTTGACAAGTAAAACTTTCTAGAATTAAGCCCTCTTGCTCATTTTCTTCTCTAACACTCAGTGGATACTAAGAATAGCACTGAGGCTGGATGTGTGACTCATGTCTCTAATCCCACAACTAAGGTAGAAGGCTCATAAGTTTGAGGCAAGTGTGAGCTATATAGCAAGATTTTCTAGAAGCCTAATGAAAAAATAATAACAATAAATGTTTTAAAATTTCACTCAAAAGGCTATGGAGTGAAGCCTTGAAGTGCAGAGTCTATAGAATTTGTAAGTCAGGGAAATGGCAGCCTCAGTGGAAATGGGGGACTTTATGTGAACAACTTTAAGGCCTCTATCCTAAAAGTTATAACCTACCCAGTCCTGAATACAAGGAGATAAGTCATTTATCAAGTGAAGCTTCAAAGAAACTTGGGTAACAATAGTTTTCCAGCATTCCCCAAGCTAAGGAGTAACTTCATGTACAAGTTTTGAGGCAGTTTTATCAATAACATTTTTTCTCATCAATAAATAAATAGAAATTTCTCTTCATAAATGATTGTCTACTATGTCTGAAATACTGTTCTGAGCCTGGAGAAATACAGTGGTAACTAAGCTATTCAGAAGTCTCGCCCTTCATGGAGCTTGCATTTTAAATACTAAGTAATAATCGACTTCTCAGCATCTGCTAGGAAGATGTTCTCTTTTGTTTTAAACCATCACATTTACCTTAGGAAGGTAGACAAATGGCCAGCAGTGTTGGCTTGTATGGGTCAAATTTTATACATCCATTCCTTCTAAAGTAAGTAGCAGCCTCAGGCAGAAATGCTAAAGCACGTCTCTCTGGCATCTGGCTACAGTGCCACACAAGTTACCATTGAACTCCAAAGTTGGAGGAAACCTATTTCCTGGGGCTGGAGAGAGAGACCAGCAGTAGAAGTGCTTACAACTAAGCCTGATGACCTGAGTTTGATCCTCAGAACCCATATCAAAGTGGAAGAAAAGAACTGACTCCACAAAGTTGTTCTCTGATCTCTACATGCATGCCATGGCATGAGTGTGTTCATACATATCACACACACACAGTAGTAGTAAAACTATTTCCTCATAATAGTCACCAAGAGATAATTGAAATAACGGTTTACCAGCTGTGTATTCTTTCTGTTTTAGAACCTACTCATCAAAAACCAGACAGTCAAAAACTTCCAGACTTGGAGGAACATGCCTGTAATACCAACATTCCAGAGGCTAAGGCAAGAAGATTCCAAGTTCCAGGCCAGCATGGACTACATAGTGAGTTTGAGGCAAGCCCATGCTACATAGGAAAAGCCTGTCTCAAAAAAAGAAAAAGAGAAAAGAAAAGATAACCTACAAACTTCTTTTTCCATTATGTAACCCATTCTGCTTTTATATTTTGATAAGCTGAGCACCCCTATAGATAGTACATGTGTTTTATTTTTAAGTGAACTTCAAAAGACTCTTATTCTTGAAAACTGGTATTCAAAATAACAAATGTTAATATTCTCTATCCTGTAAAGTTATGGAGCCTTTGAGAAGACTGTATCTGTAAGCTAGGTAAGCTGTTTGTTAACCATCCTCACAGCAATGCTGCATTAAAGTCTAATGTTTATAAACTTGCTTTTTGATTGATAGATGTGGATGTTATTTCAATGGATTGAGCTGTAACATTAAAGAAGTCACAGTGATTGCACCTCCCTTAATGATCTTTTAAACTGAAGTAAATTTCTATTTGAAAAGTGTCTCTGGCATCAAACTGTCATTCTGTAGCTTATCTCTATGGAATAAGTTACACATTTATTTGAGTCTGAAGAAGACTTCTTATTTCATCAAGTATTAATATCTTCTACAATTTCCATTCATTACAGAAAAAAGAAGAATTCGTAAAAACTTTACCAAAGAAGAAGTAAATTATCTTTTGCATGGAGTTAAAAAAATGGGAAATCATTGGAATTCAATTTTGTGGTCTTTCCCCTTTCAAGAAGGACGAAGGGCTGTAGATCTTGCTCACAAATACTACAAGCTGATCAGAAGCCCCAACTGTGCAGCCATATGACTAGAGGAGACTCAGTTTTTTGTTTTGACTCTTAAAATAGAATTTTTAGGAGATACAAAATACTAAATAGTCTTCTAAAGTCTTAAGAGACAAGAAATGATGAGAGTTTAAATGATTTTTGTGTCACAAACTCTTTAAAACGTTACAATAATTTATAAGCAAATGTATTTTCAATGTGAAAATTAGATAGAATTTCTTCATGAGGCCAAATATGTTGTGCCTTTACTTTTCCTTATAGTCAAAGAACACAGATCAGAAGAAAAAAAGTAGCAGCCTTTAAACATCACTTAACATTATATTGCCACAAATAGTGTATGAGACATTTGCATTTCAGTATTTTTGCCTAGTGCCAATGTCCACTCTAGAACTAAGAAAATTTCTCAAGCTGTTCAGCTAAGGCTCTCACTCAATAAATAAATATTTGACATTTGTTAATTGAAATGATTCCTCTTCTAAAGATTAATTACAAAATTGTATTAGTGCTCTCATATTCTGTGATCAAATTCTTGTTTTGCTCTATGTTCATTTGCTTTGTTTATTCATTACATTGTATTGATTTATTGTGTATATGTGTATGAGTGCCACAGGGCACATGTGAAGGCCAGAGAAAACCACTTGCAGAAGTTAGTTTTTTCCTTCCACTGTGTGCGTCCTAGGGGTCGAACTCAGTTTGTCAGGCAGGGCAGCAAGTGCCTTTACCCACCAAGCCATCTTGCTGGTTGCTTTAGTTGTTTTACAGTGTCTCTCATTTCCTCTTCCTGTCCTTCCACATCTTTTTTCCCTTGTTAATGAGCCTCAGCTACTTCATGCTGTAGCTCTCAAGAGCTTAATCACTGCTGGACATATTATTGTCTATTTGTAATGTATGGCCTTAGAAGGGGCTCAACTTCTCTCCTGTACCCAATTTTATGAACCTGATTTTGATGTCTTTTTACATTCTGTGTGACAATTTTCCAATAATAGCTAATATAGTTATACCTTTTACATTATTTTCAAATAATTCTATCCTGTTGGGTTTGTTTGTGATATGGTCTTTTGTAACCCAGGCTGGCTTTATACTCACTATATATCCTAGAATGGCTGCCTTTGTTTTTGTTTAGCAGATCTGGGGCTTGACCCTAGAACATTGTATTTGCTAGTCAAGTGTTCTCCCACTGAGTTACAGCCCCAGCCCTGGTTTTGTTTTTGAGACAGTATCTCACTATGCAGCCCAGGCTGGTTTTGAACTCATTATCCCCCTGCCTTAGCTTTCCAAGTGTTGGGATCATAGGTTTCTGCCACCAAGCCCAGTTTGTGGGATGCTGGGAATGTATCCCTACACCAGCACTGTTAACTGAGTGGTATCTCCAGCTCATGGTTATGTTTTTGTTAAACCCTACTGTAAGACTCTAAGAGTTCCCATTAAATTTCTCATTTTGTTAGATTTAGTCTGTGCTGTTTGTCATCCAGTATTTTTGGAAACTCTTCTGTTTCTGCTTATGTGAGTGTGCTGCTGCATTCTCCTCTCAGTCTCAGATGGTACCCTGCGTTCTCCTCTCAGTCTCAGATGGTACCCTGCGTTCTCCTCTGAGTCTCAGATGGTACCCTGCACTCTCCTCTGAGTCTCAGATGGCACCCTGCGTTCTCCTCTGAGTCTCAGATGGCACCCTGCGTTCTCCTCTCAGTCTCAGATGGTACCCTGCGTTCTCCTCTGAGTCTCAGATGGTACCCTGCACTCTCCTCTGAGTCTCAGATGGTACCCTGCGTTCTCCTCTGAGTCTCAGATGGCACCCTGCGTTCTCCTCTCAGTCTCAGATGGCACCCTGCGTTCTCCTCTGAGTCTCAGATGGCACCCTGCGTTCTCCTCTCAGTCTCAGATGGCACCCTGCGTTCTCCTCTGAGTCTCAGATGGCACCCTGCGTTCTCCTCTCAGTCTCAGATGGTACCCTGCACTCTCCTCTGAGTCTCAGATGGTACCCTGCGTTCTCCTCTGAGTCTCAGATGGCACCCTGCGTTCTCCTCTGAGTCTCAGATGGTACCCTGCGTTCTCCTCTCAGTCTCAGATGGTACCCTGCGTTCTCCTCTGAGTCTCAGATGGCACCCTGCGTTCTCCTCTGAGTCTCAGATGGTACCCTGCGTTCTCCTCTCAGTCTCAGATGGTACCCTGCGTTCTCCTCTGAGTCTCAGATGGTACCCTGCGTTCTCCTCTCAGTCTCAGATGGTACCCTGCGTTCTCCTCTGAGTCTCAGATGGCACCCTGCGTTCTCCTCTCAGTCTCAGATGGCACCCTGCGTTCTCCTCTGAGTCTCAGATGGCACCCTGCGTTCTCCTCTCAGTCTCAGATGGCACCCTGCGTTCTCCTCTGAGTCTCAGATGGCACCCTGCGTTCTCCTCTCAGTCTCAGATGGTACCCTGCACTCTCCTCTGAGTCTCAGATGGTACCCTGCGTTCTCCTCTGAGTCTCAGATGGCACCCTGCGTTCTCCTCTGAGTCTCAGATGGTACCCTGCGTTCTCCTCTGAGTCTCAGATGGTACCCTGCGTTCTCCTCTGAGTCTCAGATGGTACCCTGCGTTCTCCTCTGAGTCTCAGATGGTACCCTGCGTTCTCCTCTCAGTCTCAGATGGTACCCTGCGTTCTCCTCTGAGTCTCAGATGGTACCCTGCGTTCTCCTCTGAGTCTCAGATGGCACCCTGCGTTCTCCTCTGAGTCTCAGATGATACCCTGCATTGGCTATTGGCAGGCCTTAGCGTCTCTGGTAGCCCCTTTTCTACATACCAGGCCAGCCTCCTCTTTATTTTTCAGACACAGTCTTGTGCAGACCAGATTGGCCCTGAATTCAAGCTCTTCCTCTCTTAGCCTCCTCGGTGCTAGAGTTATAGACACATGCCACCACAAGAGGCTGGGCTGGTCTTTAACAAGCTTCAGTGTTATCATCCAGCCTATTTTCTTATTCTCTTTTGTTGTGAATTGTCCAATTCTGTTGAAATTTGCATTCCCTATCTTTGCAGCATCCTCCCACCTGATATTTCTGCAAGAAGAGAAAGCTATTGTATGCATTTGCATCTGGTGCTATCTTCTCCTTTTGCAACTAGTCATATTAGAATTAATTAATTAATGTAGTGGGGATTAAACTCGCAGGCCCAGAGTTTTCAGTCTACTGTCCTGTGAAAACTCATATACTGCTTGTCCTTGTATGACTTCCAGTATTGCCTGCTCTTTCCTCCCATTTTCCTTTTGCTAATTTACATTCAAATTGGCAGATTATATGCCTATTGTTGGATCCTGTAATTTATGATGTTAATTTTTTTTGGCAGAGCCAGAATCACACTATCCTTTTCACCTGAAACCCAGTTAGGTGATTGCTTTTTCTGCCATATCACATTTCCTTATGATATTTATCAGTGTCTTGTAACATTAGCCTGCTTCAACAGAGAACAACAAGAGCCCTCAGGTAGAGGCCATACCTACAGTTACCTCTGATAAGCACAAACATTTCTTTCTTTTCTCCATTACTTCTCCTTTTGTGTTACTACTTTACCCCTTCACATCCAGTCTGTTCCCCACTACATTCTCCACTGAAGAAAAGCAGTTACAGCCTCTTGTTTTGCTGTCAAATGTTGGCTCCCTAAAATATAGCATTTAAAAAAAAACTTGGTAAAGAAAAGCCAAGAGTGTTAACTGTGGTAAAAAAAAAATTATTCACAGTTAATAGTCTACGGAGCAGATGAAAGATAACATTAAGGATTTGTGATAGTCTTTCAATAGACATCTTGAGAATTGTGCCAAGTTTGTTACATAAGAATTTAAGAATAATGGTCATGACTGGGATGTTACCTCTATCACTGGGACTTACGGCTGTGTTTTGAGACAAGGTCTTACTATCTAGCCTTGTCTAGCCTGGAACTTAGAATGTAGACCAGGCTGGCTTCAAATTTGCAGAGATCCACCTGCCTCTGTCTCCCAAGTGCTGGGATTAAAGGCGTATGCCACCATGTCAAGCTCTTTTTATTTTTTATTTTATTTTTGAAGCAGGGTCTCATGTAGCTCATGCTCAGCTTAAACTTGCTATGTAATCTAAGACCTTGAACTTCTGGTTCCCCTTCTGCCAGCTTTCTGTTGCTAGGATGACAGGCATGCAAACTTATGCTCAGTCAGTTTTTGTAGAGCGTCTTTCATGGTAGGCCACGACTCAGCCCAGTTTCTTTTACATTTCTGAGCTATAGTTTCCTCACTTATTAAGAGTTAAGCAGGAGTCAATGAGATAGCTTGTGACACACAAGGTGAGGCATAAATGGGGCTGTCTTCCAAAGCTTGGGCTTGCAGCATCTAGGCCTGCAGGAGTCGCCAGCGCGCCCTCGGTCTGGCAGCGCCCGCGGCTCCACCTCCACGTAAGGCTGTCCGGCTCGCTGCCTGACCGAGCAACCTCCCTCGCTGCGGCGATCCTGCGACCGCTGACGCACGCGGACATCGCCAGTCGGTCGGGACGCGCTGGCTAGCGAAGCTTCTGCGGGTGGGCGGGCGGGCGGCGCGGCCCGGCCGGGGTCCTTGCGGGTCCTCGGCCGGCCCGGGGGAGGGCCCTCTTTGTGGCTGCAGTTGGCAAGATGGCGCCGGTGGGGGTGGAGAAGAAGCTGCTGCTGGGCCCCAATGGGCCCGCGGTGGCGGCCGCCGGCGACCTAACCAGTGAAGAGGAGGAAGGCCAGAGTCTATGGTGAGGGACGTACAGAGCCGCGGATGGCGTGGCCGGGCAGAGAGTGGGCCGGAGCGGGCGGTACCGTGGGCAGACATTGACCGGCAGTCGCTGGGCGAGCGGTCCTGGGCGGTCCCGCGCTGACCGCTCTTGACATTGTCGCCACAGGTCTTCGATCTTGAGCGAAGTGTCCACCCGCGCCAGGTCTAAGCTGCCCTCCGGCAAGAACATTCTGGTGTTCGGTGAGCAACTGGGTACTGCCCTGGGGCGCCGGGGTGGGCCAGGCGGTGCCCTCCCACAGGTTCCAGCCTTCTCCACCCTTACTGCCTGCTTGCCGCTGGCCGGTAGACTGGATTCTAGCAGGGCAGCCCGAGAGTCTCCAAGCCCACACCTCTCCTGACCCCAGAATGCAGCTCGGTTTGGAGTCCAGTGATGTGTGGCGTGGGCTTGTGGCACATTCCTTCAATCACTGGCTGAGCCTTCAGCCTTGACTCTCTTCATCGCTCGGTCTAGTGCTCACCAAGTTGAGGGTGTGGAGAAAGGGAAAAGAGGATGTGCAGGCTAGATGGAGAAAATGAGGGAACTAGGTGACCTGGGCTGGGAACTGAGGAGATGTCTGAAGCCTTTCTTCAGTCCTCGTGAGCAGCTGAGCAGAGGCATAAGGGACTCCCCAAAGGCGGTACACGTTGGGAGTCAGCCCCGGGAACTTTCTTGCACTCCTATTCCTGCTCTCACTACTGGGTTGCCAAGTCAGTCGTTTAATCTCTCTGGCTTCAGTTATCTCATACAAATGAAAGGGATCAGGCACCTTCACACGCAGAGCTGTTTGTGGAGCTGTTTGTGTCAGCAATGGGACAGCACAGACCATCTTAGACACTCTGCAAGAATCCCAGTCTAGCCGAGGCAGATGTGTGCGTGGTTGCACTGTATCTTTCCTGTCAAGAGCAGACCGTTGTGGGCGCATCACACTGCTTGATGTGTTGAAACAGAACTTGTGGAGTCGTCGAGTGTTTTGAAAGGTTATTGTTTAGGTGCAGGCACATAGAGATAACAAGAGGGTGAAGAGTTTGAGCACTGTTAGAAGTTTCTTGCAGTAAATGGTAAGATAAGTTGAGGTCAGATCATGAAAGACTGAAGGATTAATCCTCTTTCCTGAGGCTCCTGATTTTCACAGATTTTATCTTCCTCTGAGCCTTATGGAAATAACTGCCTGGTGGTTTCCCTGTGTTTCTCTCATCCAGGTAATGGCCACTGTGGTAGGTTACAGCCAGATATGTGCTTTAGGGAAATAACTCAGGCTGCAGAGTGCCAGGTAGATCAGAATGAGCAGGTGCTGAAGTCAGGCTGACAAACATTCACCATGGTCTAGGTGGATTGTGACCAGCATGAAAAAGGTGAGGCACTGAGGAGGGAGGATCGTTGTGGACTGCCTTTCATTTCTCATATTCTCTAATTCCATATTATTGAATCTGAGGATGTTTGGTAATAGTGGTTCTATTTTATGCTTAGGGGGTATTACGTGGGGGATGGTGCTGGATATGGATAGTCCGAGGGAGATGAGAAAGCACTTGGTACTGAGACTAAGGAGTTTTGCATAGGTCAGTAATTACTTTCTTCCCAGTTTTCATGCCTTTGGGGTACTTTTGAAGATGTTTTTAAAATCAAATGCATGTAAATAATATTTATAAACTTCATGATTATGAGACAGAATCAGATTTGTTTGTTTGCTTTTTCAAGACAGAATTTCTCTGTGTGGCTCTGGTTGTTCTGGAATTCACTCTGTAGACCAGGCTGGCCTGGAACTTAGAGATTTGCTTGCCTCTGTTTCCCAAGTGCACCACCACACCTGGCTCAGAAACAGAATTTTAGTTCAGTGTTCCTAGACTTTTGAGGTTAGTTGTGTTTTGAAGAGTTCTTTCTTTTACTGTGGTCAAGACTTATTGTGGAGAAACTAGCCCCCTCCTTTGACGTTCCCTTCTCTGGATGTCTGTCTTAGAAATTGTAGGTAGAGTTAGGATTTGCCTTATTCCTTCCCTTGTGAAGTAACGAGAACTACAGTAGAGGGTTATTTGGGTCTTGGGGTTGACTGTCTTTGCCTCTACCCAGTCACTCTTAGAGCAGGTTTACTTTGTTCATGAGAGCTGAGACCTTAGCAGCAGGCTTGCTTGAGAGTCTTAGCTGCTCCTTATTGTGCTGCTGTTATGGCTTGCCATTTTTGACTAGCATGACACACAGTAAGTACACGTTGTCTTCTTGCAAATGTCGTTCGTAGGAGAAGATGGTTCTGGTAAAACAACTCTCATGACCAAACTACAAGGAGCAGAGCATGGCAAAAAAGGAAGAGGCTTGGAGTATCTTTACCTCAGCGTTCATGATGAGGATCGAGATGGTGAGTGACTCCATTGTAAAGGTAACATGCAAGACTCTTGACTCTTCCATGTCCAGGCATTCCCAGTTTTCTGTTAGAACTGAAGAGAATAGGTGAAATGTATGTCATTTGCTTTTAGTTTGGTTTTGGTTTTTTGAGACAAGGTCTTACTTTGTGGCCCTGGTGGCCTGGAACTCACCAGAGATGCTATTCTGTAATGACTCCTTTATAATTTTTCAGATTTTATGTCCAGCTTTTTTAGTGACTGTAGAATAGTTACCAGTGCCTAGGTCTTTTTTTTCCTATAGTCTAAAAATGAAGTGTAGTGATTAATTTCATTCTTCATATTTGCCTTTATCTGTTTAAATACTAGTGATCATGATGTTAGGGTGGTTTTTATAAAGCTCCCCTACTTTCTTATTGTTAAATTGAAGAAGATAGACCACAAGCCTCTCCGGCACTACAGTCCTGCTATCTCTAAGCTGTTTAGTAGAGGACATGGATAAGGGCTCTTAGAGCTTGGGCACCTTTGTGTGCTGATTTACACCTTCAGGGACATTAGCCCTAGTCCCTTGACTTTGTCTTTTTGAACATTCCTTAAAGGTCTTGAAAGAAATGCAGAAAGTAGGCCTGGTGTCAGGGCCTCTGTCTTCTGTCCGAAAAACAAACATTGAGTGTCTGTCTAGACTCAACTGCAGTCTATGCTTATATGACTGAGGCCACTAAACCAAGCTGAGGGGACCTTGAATGTTTGTGTCGTTTGCTTCCTGCCTTTGTAGGGCACCATGGTTTTTGTGGGAAGACCTTGGGCTTGGGAGCCAGACAGAACTGGTGCAGAATGCCACTCCTGTGTTCAGCAGTTATGTGTCTTCTGATTACTGACTTAACCACCCTTCACTTCCGTTTTCCTCATAGGAGGAGGAGGATGGTACATTTTGCAGATGGACAGAGTGTGGGAGTGTGAGAGGAGCACTGGAGACATGGTGAAAGGGCAGATTGGCATAGATGCTCAGAATCTCTGCATCTTCCGTTTCCAAGACTGAGGCACATTTCAGGACAGAGTGTCCCAGGAACCGCACTTGCTTGTCTTTGAGTTGGAGTTTATGCTAACATTATGTCAGATTCCTTTCAGGTCACTATGAGACCTTTTTCCTTGCTGCATTTATTTATAGGACTTTTTCTTTTGGCTACTTACTTGGGAGTCCTAGTCTGATAGAAGAGTTGCCCTTACCGTAGGTTAATTATATATCTTTCAGCCCTAGTCTTTTTAATTGTGTGGTATGACTGGGTTGTAAGTACACATTTCACAGATAATCACCTGCTAAAGAAAATAGTCTCTGGTTGTATCTGGGTTGTGGTAGGACATTACATGTCAAAGGACCACTGTCTCTCAGTTAGATATCTATCTAATGCTTCATGGGATATGCGATTCCCATGCATGGGTGAGTTATGTATAGTTGACACTGGCAAGAAAAGTTGAAAAAAAGGAACTATGCTTACTGATGGGTAGGCATATAAACCTCAACTTTTGAGTACAAAGTATGTTTGGAGTTGATTCATAGACCCAAACTAAAATAAACTGGAGTTTTAGGACCAGTGAGGTAGCTCAGCCGATAAAGTCACTTGCTGCCAAGAGAGCCTGAGTTTGATACCTGAGACCCACATGATGGAAGGAAAGAACTGACTCTCCACAGGTTGTCCTCTGACTTCACTGCGGAATGTGTGCACCTATCCATATCCTCACCTATACTCTAAAGAGCACACCTTACTCTAAATACATGTTAAAAAGTTGTTTAAATAAGAGCTGGAGAGATGGATCACTTGCTCCTCTTCCGGCACCATGTCAGGTGGCTTACAGTGGTTTATAACTCCAGCTTCAGGGGATCCAAGGCCTCTGACCTGAGAGTACCTGCACTCTCATGCACATAACTACATGTAGGCACACACACACACCTATGTATAATTAAAAATAATAAAAATAAATCTAAAAAATTTAACATAATTTAGAGGTTAGAAATGCAGCTAGATGTAGATACTTTAATGTTCAAACTCACCAAAATGCATTTTTATAGACATTAATAACTTGTTTATACCAACAAGGAAGCTAAAGAAAGGTAGATTTTACAGGTGTATGTTGGAAAAGAAGTTAATGAAGTGACATTTTGGTGTTAGGAGTTCCTTTTCTCAAGGTACTTTTACAGAAAAAAAAAATAACCCTTAAGGAATATGTTTGAAATTTTCTAAAAATATCCTATTAATTTAGAGAATTATCTTCTATAGTTGAGTTATCACAGTTACTAGTTCTTGATACATTTTATTTCAGCTGTATCTTAAGATCTCCCTATAGTCCACATTGGATTATTTTCGATCCAGTTTCAGACATTACTACCATTTCATCTGTAAATACTTCCTTATGTATATCTAAAAGATAAAGATGCTTGGAGTATATAACTTATTATTCTACCAGAATGACTATAGTTGCTTAGTGTGACACACACGAGGATTTGTTTAGTCAACTTGTTCACCACCTCACAGATTGCTAGTGTTTTAGGACAGTAGACTATTTAGACCGCCGAGGGACGATTCATCACTAAACGTTAGTGTCCTTCGGTTGTTATAGAAAGCTAATTACTTTCACTCCGCTCCTTAGAGTTTGTTGAAATCTTAGAGGTGACCTATATGTGATAATCTAAACTTTTAGTAGCCTGGGCAGTTCATTCTGTACTGGGCTGATTTGTTGGATACTGGGTGTTTGGCACAAGGCTGGGATTTCTGTGTGGATTCATTCCCTCCTAATGCTGCTGTTCTCATTATCTGTGCAGACAGTCACTGTTAGGTGATAATGACGTTTCATTTCTCTTCCCAGACCACACCCGCTGCAATGTGTGGATTTTAGATGGAGACCTCTACCACAAAGGCCTGCTGAAATTTGCAGTTTCAGCTGAATCTTTGCCGGAGACCCTGGTCATTTTTGTTGCAGACATGTCTAGACCTTGGACTGTAATGGAATCTCTACAGAAGTGGGCTAGTGTTTTACGTGAGCACATTGACAAGATGAAAATTCCACCAGAGGAAATGAGGGATCTGGAACGGAAATGTGAGTAAAATATACTAGTCTCTGAATTACTATGGCCGCCACCTTTTTCAGCCAAGAAGGTTTACTTCACATAGAATCTGCTTTTGTTTTGAAATACTTCTTTTAGTTATTGAATTCAGTTTTCAAAAATAATTTAAAGGGCTGGAGAGGCCATTTAGTGATTAATAGTACTTGCTGCTCTTGCAGAGGACCCAGGTTCAGTTCCCAGTACCTTTATTAGGCCGCTCACAACCTCCTGTAAGTCCCATTTCCAGGGCATGTGGTCACTATCATGCATATAGTGTACATACAGTCAGGCACTCAAGTGCATGCAAACACAGACAGACAGATGAAAAAGAATACTTTGGCCTGATTTGGTGGTGCATGCCTTTAATCCCAGTACTTGGGAGGCAGAGGCAGGCGGATCTCTGAGTTCAAGACCAGCCTGATCTACATAGCAAGTTCCAGGCCAGCCACAGCTACATAAAGAAACTCAGTATTTAAAAAAAACAAAAAACCTTAGGAAAGTTTGCTTTGTTTTGGCTTATGGCTTCAGAGGTTGCAGTCCAGTTTCTTCTGGACCTGAGATGAGTCTGTCTGTCCTTGCAGAAAGGAGGCAAAGAAGGGTAGGGAGAAGGGGAAAGGGTATTCTTCAAAGGCATACCTGCATGCCTCCTTCCTTCAGCTTGGCCCCCCTTCTAATAGCCATTCAGCTGAGTGCACATGAGTGGAAATCCACTCAGAGCTTAGTGCCCATTCCATCCCATAACTTAGTAATGCCACCAGCTAGGGACAGTCTTTGGGAACATTTTTCTTCTAAACCCCAAGCCCATGTTTCTAGAGTCCTATGGAGATCCCATATCTCCTTGTTGGCAGGTTTAATAAAAATTCTAAATAAGAGAAATCTTTCATTTCCAACTACTTCATTTTCAAATCTAGCAAATATGATTACATTCAGGAATAGGAAGATTTTTTTTTTTTGTGGGAGGGGTCATTAAAATATAATAAAAGTTAGCCGGGAGGTGGTGACACATGCCTTTAATCTTAGCACTCGGGAGGTAGAGGCAAGTGGATCTCTGTGATTTTGAGGCCAGCCTGGTCTATAGAGTGAGTTCCAGGACAGCCAGGGCTGTGACACAGAGAAACCTGTCTTGAAAAACCACACCAAAAGAAAAAAAGTTATTTTAGGGTTAAAGACAGATGAATCCTTCTGAGAACAAAGAACTTTCAAATTAAAGGAAGTTTAGTGGGTTTTCAAATGTGGTTCAGAAGCTTGTTTTTCCTTCCTTTGCTTCTGTGTAGTGACATCAGCTTCTGTCCCTCTGCCAGGGAAACGGGAGGGCCAGGCAGTGGAACCGGCAGCCGCTGCGTCTTGGCCAGTGCAAGCTTGGCTGCCTCTGGCTTAGTGCCACAGGGTGACATCACTCCTCTTGGTGGATTGATGAGGGCTCTGGAGCATGGCACGTAGTATCTGCACACTGGCAAGAGAGTTCTAAAATTTTGATGGTGCTTTTCTTTTTTTTTTGCTTTTTTCGTTCTTTTTTTAAATCTTTCATTTTCTTTCCCACAAATAGCATGTCTGTTCCCTTGTTCAGTAGTGTACTTCATTATGGAAGTCATTATCTGTTGTTTTATCTTCGAGACAGTGGCTGCGCCTTAATCTACTACTAGAGAAGCAGTTGATGGTGTTTTTCAATTTCCTACTGTATGTCTTTCTGTCCCACCCTTCTCGCCCGTCTGTCATTAACTAAAACAGGCACTTAACACCTTATCTTTCCTTTGTTCACATGTGCTTCCTGGCTTATCCACATGTGGGTGTAGTGATTGTCATGCAGTCTCATCTGTCTCCAACCACTGACCTCTTTAGATAATGCCTTTTTCTTGCAAAATAGAGATGCTAAAGACATCTCAGCAGAGTAGCTCTGAGGCAGAGAAGCTGTTTCTAGACCATTGCACACAGCTTCATACCCAGACTAGTGAACTAATGTGCTACAGACTTCAGTTCTGTGAACCCATTTTCTTGGACTGATAACCTTACAAAGATTTACTCAAATAGAAAAAGATCCACATTGGCCAATGTACCACTCTTTCTCAGATAAGGAAAGTGTGAGGTACCAGGTGTTGTTCTAGGTGCTGGGGATACAGCAGACAGGATACCTATTCTTGGGGAGCTGGTGAAGTGAGACACTGAATTTATTTAATGATCTTAGTCATGGTGTCTGTGTCACAGAAGATTAGATTCAGCGACATATGACAGAAAACTGGAGAGGAGGATGGCTTAAACAAGAAAGAGGTTTATTTCTCCTGAAAATGAGGTCTAGAGGAAGGCAGTTTGCAACTAAGCAGCCTGGGAAGAGAGCTCAAGAGCCCTGGCTCGTTTGTGCTTTCCGATCCGTCATTTTGAGGGTGTGGTTCTTTTCCTCTTGACAGCTAGAACTTCAGCAGTGTGCCTGTGTTCCAGGAAGGCAATGCTGAGGTGCACGTGCCCGCTATCTTTTAAAGAGGATGAGAATGGAGTCTTTTTGTTTTTGTAAAGGGTGTGTGCACTTGCACGTGCATGTGCAGGTTGACTTTCAGAAGGTTCTCTCCTTCCACTCCAGGTACCAGGGTTGAGCTCAGTGTTTCACAGTGAGCACTTTTGTCTGCTGACCTCGTTGCCAGTTCAGAAAAAATCTTAGTTCTGTGGGGCTGTGTGTTCTGAGTACCAGGGCTCTGTCGGGTTAGGGAGGAGAGGAGAGAACACGGGAGGGTTTCCAGCAATTGCTGAACATGTCTGTGCTGAGGGTCTCTGCTTTTACTGTCCCTGGTGTGTGATGTTTGGAATGGTAGCCATGTCTATGTGCTGCATGTTGAAGGAGTACTTTTGTTCATGATGGTTTTAGATTACCTTTTAGGACAGTCGTTAGTTGTTTGTATTCTTGCTCAGAGGACTGCTGCCTTTCAGATTAATTAGTTTTCTTATTAAGATTTATTGTATTTTCAATTATGGGGGACACAGTATTTATGCATGTGAATGCAGGTGTTAGGTTGGATCCTCCTGGAGCTGGAGTTAGAGGAGGTTGCTAGGCAGTCCTTTTCGAGAGTAAGACATGCTCTTAACTCCTGAGCATCTCTCCAGCTCCCGTAGTATTATTTTTAATAAGTGAACACTACTTTACAATCAAGTTTCCATTCTAGCCTGTCTGATTTGGAACTGCTTTGTGATCAGCCACTGTGATCCAGAGCTGGCAAAATGAAAGCAACTCCTAGAGCTGCCAGAAGGTGGCGTTTGTTTGTAGCATGCTATGCTAATTTTTGTTGCTGCAACAACAGGACAAGACAATGTAAAGAAGGATTTTTGTTGTTCCTCTCTTCCTTCCTTCCTTTCTTCCTTTCTTTTTTTGGCTGTTTGAGGGAATACAGTCCATCATGACGAGAAAGGAAAGCATGGTGTCAGGAATATAAGGCTGTTGTTGGTCCCAATACATTTGCAGTCAGTGAGCAGAATTGAGTAATAGTGCTTAGCTTGTTTTCTCATTTTTTTAGTCTAGTCTAAGAGCAAGGACTGTGGTGTGGAGACATGGTGAAAGCTTTCCTACCTTTGTGAAAGGGCAGACAGGCATAGATGCTCTGAGTCTCTGTATCCATAAACCGTGAATAAACTATAGATAAGTCTGGAAACTCTTACAGGCACACCCAGAGGTGTGTCTCCTATTTATTTATTAAATGTAGAGTCTCTCTGTGTAGCTCCAGGGTGGCCTCAAACTCATAGACATCTTCCTCTGCCTCTCAAGCACTGGGGTTGAAGGTGTGCACCACTATGCTTCTTCCTAAATGATTTTAAACCTTGTCATGATGACAAATGAACTATCACAAGACTACTCCTTGTCAAGTCAATATCCGAACCCACTGCTTTGAACCCTAACAGTTGGTGGACTCCCTGCTGCATGCCAGGCTTTTTCATAGAAGGAGTCTCTCAAAACTGCCAGGGAGTGTTGGTGAGGTAGGAAGAAGGGAAGCCACAGTAGCCGTGCAGCTGGAGTAGTGGGGACTCCCTTCAGCCCTGGAGCTTGATGTTTCTCCTGTGACATGTTGGCACTTCACCACCTAGAAAGTGTGACAGTGAGCTACATTTTACTTTCAGGATTATAGTTCTCATTTTTTTGTAATCTACATTTTTTTTCCATTTTCCTGTGTGTTATGCATTATTTTCTGTCTTCTAATCTGTTTTCTATAATGTTCTTTTAAAAATATGTGAATTTCCTATTCTTGTTAAACAACCAAGATTTGCTTTTTTTGTTTTGTTTTGAGACATGGCTCTCACTTTGTAGCTCCAGCTGGCCTGGGATTTGGTGTGTAGAGTAGGCTGGCCTGGAACTTACAGAGATCTGCCTGCCTCTGCCCCTGGAGTGCTGGGATTAAAGACATGTGCAACCATGCCCAACAAATGTCCCAGTTTTTCAATCATTTAGAATAGCAGTTCTCAACCTGTGGGTTGCAACCCCTTTGAACAACTCTTTCACAGGGATCAAATAGCAGGTATCCTGCAGATCAGATATTTACATTACAATTCATAACAGTAGCAAAATTACAGTTATGAAGTAGCAACAAAAATAATTTCTTGGTCTTCCATAGTGCTTTATTTCTCTATTTTTTTGTGTGTATGAGTGTCTGTGCATCATGTGTGTGCAGTGCTCATGGAAACCAGAAGAGGGTGTCAGATCCTTTGGAACTGGAGTTATAGGTGGTTGTTAGTTGTTATGTAGAGGCTGGGATTCAAACCTGGGTACTCTGGAAGAGTAGTAAGTGCTCTTTACCAATAACCCATTATCTCCAGTTCCAATGCTTTTAGTTACATTTACTTTGCATGGTTTTGGTGAAAATATAAAAGGCCTTAGGCCTTTTTCAGTCCTGTAGTATATTAGAAAAATAGAGCTGCCTATTGGCTCCTAAGCCTCGAGAGGTTTTTACCTATTACATGAAGATTTAGATTTGGTAACTCACAGTTATAATCCTAACACTCAGGAGTCAGAGGGAGGGGCAGGGCAATTGTTGCAAGTTCAAGGCCAATATGGTCTACATGGTGAGTTCTAGGCCAGCCAGGGATTCATAGTGAGACTCTGTTCAAGTACAAAACAAAACAAGATAAAACCCATCATTTGAACTTTGAAGTGCTCACATATAGGTTCAGGTCTTCAGTCTTTGTGTTAAGTTGGCTTAGCTATAGCCATTGGCTACTCCATCTAAGAATCCTTTCCCCCCCCCCCCCCCCCCCCCCCCCCGAGACAGGGTTTCTCTGTGTAGTTTTGGTGACTAACCTGGATCTTGCTCTGTAGACCAGGCTGGCCTCCAACTCACAGAGATCCACCTGGCTCTGCCTCCCGAGTGCTGGGATTAAAGGTGTGTGCCACCACCGCCCGGCTCCTTTTTCTTTTTGTAAAGACTTGTCTTATGAGTGCTCTACTTGCACATATGTATGTGTACTCCTTGCCTAGTGTTCATGGAGGCCAGAAGTGGGTACCCTGAAACTGGAGCTACAGATGGTTGTGAGCTTCCACATGGGTGCTGGAAACTGAAGCTGAGTCCTCTGCTCAATCAGTCCTCTAAGCCGTTGCTCAGCTCCTCAGGGGTCTCTTTAACCAAGACAACAAATGTGATGCCAAGAAGCAGACATGTTGGTGCAGTCGTGCAGCGGTATTTGCTTTGCCCATGACCTTGGGCTATACCACCTGAAAGAGGCGTGCTTCTTACCTTCCTATGTGAGTTGCCTCTTAAGAGAGAGAGGTCACATGGTGACTTTGGGGGGTGGCGTGATTGGACATGGGATGGCCAGGTGCATTTGTGTGGATGCTGGGAATTGAACCCAGATCCTCTGGAACATTAGTCAGTGCTCTTAATAGCTGAACAAGCACCCATATAAATGCACCTGGCCGTCCGGTGTCCGATCACGCCCCACCCACCCACCCCCAAAAAGAAGTTGCCACATGATCCCTCTCTCCTCTCTTTTTAAGAGGTTACATGTGAAGGCAAGAAGCACTGCCTCTTTCAGGCCGTATAGCCCAAGGTCATGGTCGGAGCAAATACCGCTGCACAGTTGTGTTAGGTACAGATATGCCATGCACACTTCATGTGTAACTCAAGATCTCCCAAAGACTAAGTTCATAAGAGTAGAGATAGGAGGAAATGTGGCTGGTGCTGGGCAGTCACATGGTCTGTGCTTGCCTCTGCTACATGGAAATGGCATGTTCTTCTGGAGTTCAGCATGTAGGCGTTTAGTAAGCTTTCCTAATGAGGATCCTGACAAGTTGTGTTACTGTGATTTCTAATGGTCACCTATGATGAAGTAATGGTTGGGCTGTCCGTACTTAGAAAAATGTAGGCTATATAAGAGAAGTGTATGTGAGGGAATTATTGGTGGTGGTGTTCTTTGTTTTGTTTTATTTTTGGTGGTTTTTAATCATAGCAACTAGTATGAGCTTAAGAACTAGTACATGGAAAATCTCCAAGTTTGAGCCACAGTACTATTCTTAAAAACAGAATTTTAAAAGCCTGTTTAGGAATCTCATGAAATTGAAACTGTTAAGAAGGTCTGCTGCTGTTGTCGCTCAGAGCTTAGTAGATGTGAGGTACCAGATGCAAATCTGGTACTTTGCATCACCATCCCTAAACTCTAGAGCTGCAGCCTCTGCCATGCATAAAATGCTTTCGGTTTTGTATTTGCTACTATTTTTTTCCCTTAATTTTCTAAACCTAAGGTATATTTTTATTTGTGTCTGTGTAATTTTTCTCTTTTTCCTCTGTAGTTATGAAAGATTTTCAAGATTATATCGAGCCTGAAGAAGGTTGTCAGGGTTCCCCACAGAGAAGAGGGCCTCTGACCTCAGGCTCAGATGAAGACAGTGTTGCCCTCCCTCTGGGTGACAATGTGCTGACTCATAACCTGGGGATCCCAGTGTTGGTGGTGTGCACAAAGGTGCGTCCAGGGAATTGTAAGCTTGGCTGGGTTTGGCCAGTGAACAGTCACCATCTGAAAGAGAGTTTCAGAAGCTTTGATGAAGTTTCTTCTCAAGGGGGAATTGGGCTTATTCAGGATTCATTAAGGTACATTGACTGTGTCAGGGCAGAACATACTGTCATTTAATGCTGCGGCAACCTTGACATCACTTAGTTCAGAAAGCCCTGTTGACTTCATGGGCAAACTTAAACGAAAGCAGTTTTCTTAAGGGTCTGTAAGCCAGTTCACGTGGTCCAGACTGACGGTGAAAATAGAATGATAAAGTAGAAATAGAAGGTATGTCTCGTATAAGAGGGGGAAAGTAGCTTTAAAAACATTGTGGATTTCAAAAGTGCTGTATTCCTAGTAAAAGCTACCTTGTGTGGTGCACAGTGGTTGGGAAGTGCGGTGCACAGCAGTGTGAAAGGGCCTCTCCCAATATGACCTCATTGGATATTGAAAACAATTAGGAGGTGATCAGGCCTATTACATCTGTACTTTGTGTGTAAACTGAGGCCAGGATGAACAAGAACTCTCTTGTTCGTTTTATTCTTCTCTAATTAGTACCTGAACCCCTGTGGAGTTATTTCTTTAGAAATTCTTTATTTCTGAAGAAATCCCTGTTCCTATCTTCAGCAGGCAGACAAGCACAACGCTAATATTCCTCTTGGTTTTGTCTCTCCTGCAGTGTGATGCAGTGAGCATATTGGAGAAGGAACATGATTACAGGGATGAGCACTTGGACTTCATCCAGTCACACCTACGGAGATTCTGCCTCCAGTGTATCCTTGGGATGCTGTAGCGGGCCCCAGAGCACAGGCTTTCCTCCAAAGGGGATGTCTTCAAAGCTCCCCCTGAACAAAGAGTAGTCCTTTTTTTCTTTTTTATTATATTTAATTATTGGGGCTGGGGTACATGAGTGTGGAGGTTAGAGGAAAACTTGGGGAGTCAGTTATCTCCTTCCATCTTGCAGGTTCCAGGTCAGATTTAGGTTATCAGGCTTGGCAGCAAGCATCTTTAATCAGTCACTAAGCCATCTCGCCTGTCTCACAGGCTTCTTTTCTGCCATGGGAAAAAAAATTGTAATCTTTTGGTTAGTTTTATATTTTTGCTATTTGGCATTTATATATACTAACTTAGGCATGTCTTTGGTCACTTTGTTAAGGATTATTATTTTTACTTTTGGACGGAGTCTTACAGTGTCACCCAGGCTGGCCTGAAGCTTATGATCTCCTGCCCAAGCTTACTGAGTGCTGGAATTACACACGTGCTACCATGCCCCGTTTTGTTGCTTTGTTTTTGAGGCTGTTCTTTGATTGGCTTTCCTATTAAGAAACTGACGTGTGACCATTTTATGACAAATTACATTGATTGTACTTAGCCGTCTTGTTAGACTTTGCCTTTACTCAGAGAGGTATAGTCACCAGTGTGGACTAGGTTAGATGCTGCAGGTTTTTTCCGTGTTTGTGCTACCCAGGAAAAAGATACCATGTCAGCAGCTTTTTGAGTCTTCTGTATAAAGCCAACAGCAGTTGGTATCTTAGTTCCACACCCTGGAGTAGGGGTGACAAGTGCTGCCTTTGAGCCCTTGTTGACACCTATCTCTGATGGAGTACTTGATGGTAAACTCGTTCCTTTGTGAGTAATCTGTGTACCTCTATGCTGAGGTGTTATCCATTGATTTTGCTTCTTAGGAAGCAGCCTTGAGAATTGACAGCAGTCTAAGTGTTGAAAAAGAAAAGCAGCTGCTTCCTATACAGTCTCCACCTGTGTGGAGTATTTATCATGGTTCCTCTGCTCCTGTTCCTTTTTAGTTTTAAATTTTGCATGCTTTGTTGTTCGCATGTGGATAACAACAGATCACCTAGCTCTGTAAGGTGTGATATATTTATGTGTGATTGGTTTTTGTCTCACAATGAATTGGTTTTCCTTAAGCAGATTGAATAGATGGAGCTGCCTTGATTTACACCTCAGTGAAGGAAGAGAAAAACCTTGACTTGCTGTATAAGTACATTGTTCATAAGACATATGGCTTCCACTTTACCATACCCGCCTTAGTTGTGGAAAAGGACGCAGTTTTTATGTGAGTTCTTTGGAGGTGATGGCGTCTAAGCCCATCTCTTTATAGTACATTTGCTGCTTATGTTGTGCTTCTCAGCACTTCTGTCTAAGAAAGTGGGCTGAACCTGACAGGTGGCAGATAGATGCAGCCTTTCCTCCCTGCTCCTTCTGGATTGACTCATTTGGTTTAAGGGGAGTGGGTGGTGTGGTCAGAGATGCTGCATTCCATCAGTGAAAGAAGGTAGTCAAAATGTAAGCTAGCCATTTTGTATACTTACTGTCAGTTCTGGTGAAGCATTGGCTGTGGAGAGACTCAAAAAGATAGAGATTTCAAGATTTCAGTTTGGGGATCCTTAGTGGCTTGTGTAAAAGCACCTGGTGACTGCTGTTTACAGGGTGATTGCAAGCCTCTTCTCAGTATCCCTGTCAGTGTGGGCTAAACTCTGCTCTTAGTACTTTCTGGCATTTGTATTTTTGCAAGCCTCTAGGATGGATCATTGTGCCAGAGACTTAGCTAGCCTGTTTTATGGAGTTGGTGTCTTTTTTCTAATTAGAGAATCGCGTTGCCATGTTTGTCTATGACAGTGCTGTGGTCTTAGATTAGCAGATTGATGTTACAATTTGATACCTTCTGGACTTGATTGACAGGTACATTTGTCCATTCAGCAAGCTTTACCCAGTACCTCCTAGGTACCCAGGTTCTCTGCTGAGGACACAGAAATGAATGAGATACATCCCTGTTATCACATAGAGATAGACATGTACTGAAGAGGAGGGTAGTGGTGGGCTAGTGTAGAGGGGCCAGAATGGTGTGCTGCTAGATGAGTGGACTATCTCAGGCAGGCCAGAAGGAAGGGGCCAAGGGATCCGTGAAAGGCCAAAAGTCCAAGAGCCAGGTGCTTCAGGGAAACTGAACAGGTTATCTCCTGTGCGTTTGAAGAGAGTCTCACTCATATTGTTCATACCCTAACTCTGAAGAATCACCCAGAACAGTCAGACAGGCACTAAAGCAGAAACTTAATGAGTGGTGTGCTTTCTTAATTACTTCATTCCTAATTACATGATCCTGAGGAGCAGGGATTCTGGTTGGATTTAGGGCTAGTGTATAATGGAGAAGCATCTTGTGGTTCTGGAGGCTGCATGGGTCATTATGTATCTCAGCTGTGTCCAGTGTCCAGTCCCTTTTTACTGTTGTGTCTCTGGGTAGTTGCCTATGTAGGAATTAGTAAGTCAGCAAGGCCATTTGGGAGAAGCATCCTGGATGGGCATCCTCTTGGTATAGCTATGGACTAGGAGTTGGGCCAGTGAGAGGGTTGTGAGAACAGTCAGTTGTCTTTTTTTTTTTTTTTTTAAATCTAGAGCTTCTTGAGCTCAGAAGTGTGTCATATAGGGCTTTGCTACCTTTAAGAGAGTAAAGTGGGAACCCTGATCAAACCTTGTTCCTTCTTGCTTGTGATGTTAAGCTCTTACAACACCCACATAGGAATCTAAGGTCTCCTTGTGTCTCTTTTGTGGGGCTCAGGATAGATATAGGCCTTCCCTCTTTGGCTTCAAGGCATATCTTCCATGCCAGCAAAATTAATGAACTGTCCATAAGATGATTGTTATAAAGAAGTGTCCTCAGAGGGACGGAATGCAAGAGGAGAGCCAAAGCCCAGGAATAACAGTCCTCTCTGGACCTCTAACCCTTGTGCATTGTTGGTCTAAACTGGGTTCCCGAAACCTTCCACTGGGGCAGTGTCTCACACTGGCTCCTTAGGCCTAGTGTCCCTGAGTCCCTGAAGCAGGAATCTCTGGAGCAGGATGTGTCACATCAATTTGATGAGATAGGCCTGCTGTGTATTTTGGCTTATGTACCCAAAGCTACAAGACAGTGACCACACCTCCAGACTTAGAGATGTGGAAAAGGACTTTACCCAGGAGTTTCTTACAGCCTGAAATGTCTCTCAGATACATGTGGGAAGGCAGTTCCAGGCAAAGCAAGCTAATCTGTGCCTCCTTGTCTTTAGACCTGCAGGCTGGGATAATGAAAAGAAAATAGCTATTTTACATGAAAATTTTACAACCGTGAAGCCAGAAGATGCATATGAAGATTTTATTGTAAAGCCTCCCGTGAGAAAGGTACCTTAGTCCCTTGAAGACCTTTTTTAGGTGGTTGTAAGTCATGAAAATGAGAGCTGGTATTACAGGAATGGCTTACGATACGAAGTGTGAGTGATGGTATGTCCATGTCAACTGTGGTCCCATTTCCTGTCAAGTTCCCACGGTGCTCCTACCACTTCTGGATTATTTTTGCCAAATCCCCTCCCTTTGGAGTCTCCTGAAGTCTATGATCTGGGAGGTACTGTTTAGGACCTGCCAGACTTAAAAATTGGCTGTATGCCATGGCTAGTACTGGGAGAGAGTCTGTACCGGGTTAGAAAAATGTAACTACAGTTTCAAGTAAGATCCCCCAAATCCATGTGGAGGCCTGGACCAAGATTTTTGTAGCATCAATTTTGACAGTCATTTGAGAATTTTCATTGCTTGTGGCCACATACATGTATTGTTTCACAGCTGGTCCATGACAAAGAGTTGGCAGCAGAGGATGAGCAAGTGTTCCTAATGAAACAACAGGTAAGAGGCCCTCTCTTCCCAGGAGTTCCCTTTCCGGAGGGGGATGGGGGCTGTGTGTGTTGGAGAGCTTACAGAGGCATGGAGGTTAAGACGAGGATTCCTCATTCCCTCCTTTCTCTACGGGGCGGGGATTGGAGCACCTGCCTCATGACGCCTGCCTGCATTGCACGTTATCCTGCAGGCATGGGCTTAGTGTGCTTATGTGCCTTATTTGCCCTGGGAAAACTGGCTGGCTGCCTTCTTGAATTGACAATTTATGAAGTGGCCTGGCTTCACTTCCAATTTTCCCATAGTATATAAAAGCAGATAATACACATTTTGTAGGTAAGAAGAGTAATTTCCCCAAGCTGTTAGCTTTTTTGTTCTAAATTTTTTTTTTTTTTTAAAGACAAGTTCTCATATTTTCCAGGTTGGCCTTGAACTCAGTATGTAGCCAAGGATGGCACCGAACCCTGCCTTTAACTCAAGTGCTGGGATTACAGGAATGTGGCCCAGCACTTGGTTTTATGCAGTGCTGGGAATCTAACTCAGTATTGTGCATGCTAGGCATGTACTCTACCAACTGAGTTACATCCTTGGCCCCAAACTGATGGTTTTAATATAATATTTTATTTATTCATTTATTTTTTTATTTTTTTAATCCTGGTGTGGTCAGACACCTGACAGCCTGGGAATTGAACCCGGGGTCCTCTGGAACATGAGTCAGTGCTCTTAACTGCTGAGCCATCTCTCTTCACATAATATTTTATTTTTAAAAGAATTTTATGTGAGCTGGAGAGATGACTCAGTAGTAAAGAGCACTGGCTGCTCTTCCAGAAGGCCTTGGTTCAATTCCCAGCAACCACATGGTGGCTCACAACCATCTGTAATGAGATTTGGTGCCCTCTTCTGGCCTTTAGGGATACATTCAGGCAGAGCACTGTATACATAATAAATAAATAATATTTTTTTTAAAAAAGGACTTTATACATACAGTGTTTTTATGACATTCACCCTCAACTTCTTCCAGATTCACCCTGATTCCACCTAAGATGACAATTTTGAACACAAACCCAGTATTTTTTTTTAAATGTTATCAGTTTATTTATTTATTTATTTTAATTTTATGTACATTGGTGTTTTGCCTGCATGTATGTCTATGTGAGGGTGTTGGATCCCCTGGAACTGGAGTTACAGATAGTTGTGAGCTGCCATGTGGGTGCTGGGAATTGAACCCAGGTCCAGTGGAAGAGGAGCCACGACTCTTAACTGCTGAGCCGTCTCTCCCGTCCTCACAAACCTAGTCTTAACATTTCTCTTTGACCCAAATGGTTAGGCCTGTCGCCCTCTCCTAACGGTCTGTACAGGTCCTGTTAGTTTTTGGCAGTTTTCCCAGCTCTTTCCCTTTTCTATAGCCTGATATTTCCTTGGCTTCAAAAGTGCTTACTGGCGCCCTGTAGTAGAGTCATAGGAGTCAACCCTTTCTCCAGTCCTCAGTCCATGCTACAGGCCTTGGTTAATGGCCAGTTTGTCCCTCTCTTTGCAGTCACTTCTTGCCAAGCAGCCTGCCACGCCCACAAGAACCTCCGTGAGTACCTTAAACCAAACGGGGTCATGGCCCAGTGTCGTGGGTGCCTTCTAACTTTCCACCATTATTTGTAACAGTTTATGTTTTTATGTGGGCTTTTATATTCTAAAGTGAATTGGTCTCCCTAAAGGCCCACAGCCAGAAATACAGTAGAGTCTTAGAAGTGTTTGATGAAGTACTACAGCTGAGAATCGGTAAGCTTTTAGCTCTTTTCTCAGGAGACTGAAGCATGGAAAGGGACCAAGCTGGGAGCAGACCACCACTATTATACCTTAGACATGCAAAAATGGGTTGATTTTGAAATTTGTAATTTTTGTTATTTTTATACCTATGTGTGATGTGAACTGGTTTTGGACTTAGGAATCTCCTGCTAGAGGACCCTCTGGCTCTCCAAGGACCCAGGGTCGGGGTGGACCAGCTAGTGTGCCAAGCGCCTCCCCAGGAACATCAGTAAAGAAACCAGATCCAAACATCAAAAGTATGTATGCTGTCTTTGGGGAAAGATTGTAGTCCCGGGCCCACAGGACATGCTATAACAATAGCTGGGGCTTTCAGGTGGAAATCTGGGAAAGCTGGGCTCTTGTCTTTCCAACAAGAGTTACTTCCCAGCAAGGATTAACCATGTGTACCTGGCATTGTGTAAGACCTCAGACCCTGCAGGTGCCGTCAGAAAAGAATACAACTTAGGAAGTCACTGTTCAATATGTATCTTGAATCTGTAGTTTTATTTCTTAGGTTTGTATTAATATTATTTATGAATTGGCTTTTTTATTTTCCTTTTGTTCTTACCAAGCTAGACCAAGGTGTTATCCCAGTACTTACTGATACCCAAAGATACTGGCTACAGTAAACCATTAGAACAAAATTCTGTAAATTCTTTCATGTTCAGTGAGCATCTTTTATGTAGGATGTGAGTGTTTCATAATAGACTGTGACTTTTTATGGGCTTATAAAACTGAAAAGCACTGCGCTAAGGACACAGAGATGACAAAAACAAAGGTGGGAAATGTAAACATGTTTCCACTGGTAATCTCATCACTGCCCAGTTAGCCTCAGCTAACAGTGACCACAGTGAATGTGGTCAGTGAGCTAGGAAAGTGACAGCCACAGCTGCTTAATTCCAATCTAAGAACCACTTTTCTGTCAAGTCATCCGTGTGATGTTTTGTTATTGTTTTTCTTTTGTGTTTCCTTAGATAATGCAGCAAGTGAAGGGGTATTGGCCAGCTTCTTCAATAGTCTGTTGAGTAAAAAAACAGGCTCTCCTGGAAGTCCTAGTGCTGGTGGAGTGCAGAACACAGCCAAGAAGTCAGGTAGGGGCCCTCAGAGCTTTAGATCCTCTGTCTGGACAGTGCTGTCAGGATGGTGATGTAGACACAGTGATTGCCTTCACCAGCCTGCAGACCTCCAGTGTTCTGACCAGCTATGAACAGAACTAAGCCTTGTGCTGGCTTCCTTGGCACATTGCATTTAAAGTATGATTTAATGTACATTCAGGCTGTTGAGTAAAGCAGCATAAGGTCTAAGTTGTGCCTGTGCCCTTGATCTGGAAACTCCACTGGAGGTCATCGTGAGATATGCTATTGACATTTATTTCATTTTATGTGATACTTTAAGAGTTTTTATTTGCTTGAGCTGAAGAGATGGCTCAGCGGTTAAGATCACTTGCTGTTCTTGCAGAGGACCTGGATTCTCAGCATTCACACAGTGGTTCACGACCATCCTTAACTCGGGTTCCAGAGGATCTGATAACCCTCTTCTGACCTCCCTGGGCACCAGGCATGCAAGTGGTGGGGAAAAAAAAAAGAGAGAAAAGAAAAAGAGTTTCATTTGCTTTGCTGCCCCTAATCTTACAGGGAGTTAGATCCTGTGATCCTGCACTCTCACTGCAGGATCTCTCTGTGGTGGTCCAGCCATCTATCCTTCCATTTAGGTTGGTAAGAAAAGCTAGTTAGAGGTTTCTGAAACAAAATGATGGAGTCCTTGGGAATCACATACTTTCTTAAGCTAGAGAACATTTATTTCCTTTTTGTGAGGCCAGGGATCAAGCCCAGGAGTTGGTGAATACTAGACAAGCCATAGAGTGTATTTTAGGCTTGCCTTTGTATGTTTAGAGATGAACCTATGCTGGCCTCGAACTCTTGATCCTCTTACTAGGACTGTAAGTGTGCACCAAAGCACCCCACATATAAAGGGCATATTAGGCATATATTAATGTGGTGTTTTCTCTAATCTATTTTTCCAAAATAGAACGTTAAAAGATCATTTTGTCCTTGGAGCAGTCTGGGCCTTCAGCAACTTAGGACTTCTTAGAGACTCAAGAATCTGATCTGTGCCTCAGCCTTGACCTAGTATTTGTCCCCTACCAGAAATAGAGGTCATTGACCAGGCCCCAGACATTGTTTGACAACAGAAAATAGGAGTACCAGTTTGGTGCAGGATTGAACTGTTCAGCCTCAATCTCATCATAAAACATGGTCTTTCCATGTGAGTCAGTTTAAGCTAAACTACTTTATGGGTTCATTTTGTTTTATTTTTCAGGAATTGAACCCTGTGTGTTAATGCAAATACTTTGCCAAAGCTACCATCATCAGCCCATTAGTCAGTCTGAGGTGTTGCAGTTAGAAATAAAAGCTGAGTGAGTGCCTGTCTGGGAAAGAAAGTAGTTTACTCCTTGCCTGAAACTCAGTGATGACCTCCAGGGAGATGATGGAGAAAGTACACAGGGCATAGGGATGGGGTGAGGGTTTTTAGAAAGGCCCCTTGAGTTTGGCACAAAGGCTTCCCTACCCCCTGCCAAGAAGGCAGCTGCATAATTGGAGGAACACAGACCTGTGACACTGGCATTAACAAAGTTAGGATCTGTCTCATTGTCCTTGGCGAAAACGCTTTTCTCATGTTTGAGGATATTGTCACTACAAATGATGGCAGAAGTCTGTGTGGTTTTATTTGTTTTTAGTTTTTCAAGACAGAGTTTCTCTGTCTCTCCGGCTGTCCTGGAACTAGCTCTATAGATCAGGCTGGCCTTGAACTCAGAGATCAGCCAGACTCAGCCTCCCAAGTACTGGAGTTAAAGGCTACCTGTATGATTTTAAATGCTTCTTTAAAAAATTTTTTTCTCCATCAGAGCCAGGCAGTGGTGGTGCACGCCTTTAATTCCAGCACTTGGGAGGCAAAAGTAAGGCTAGCCTGGTCTACAGAGTGAGTTCCAAGACAGCCAGGGCTACACAGAGAAACTACCTTGTGGGGGAAAAAATTTTTCTCACACTGCTATTTCTCTCTCTCTCTCTCTCTCTCTCTCTCTCTCTCTCCTCTCTCTCTCTCTCTCTCTCTCTCTCTCTCTCTCTCTCTCTCTCTCGTTCCATTTCCCTTTTTTTTTTTTTTTTTTAAGGACAAAAGACTGTGTTGTCAAACGTTCAAGAAGAACTGGATAGAATGACTCGAAAGCCAGACTCCATGGTAACAAACTCTTCAACAGAAAATGAAGCCTGATCCTCCTTTAAAAGTGCATATGTCAAATGACCAAATAACTATGTATATTCATCTGATAAGACCAGGATTTTTCTGATATGGCACATGCTATCAGTTTTTTGGGGTAGGGGAGATGAACTTTTAAAAAAATATATACTTCATTGGCTTGTCCGAGTGTGAAATGCACATTTAGGAAGGTTACATGTCAGGCCCCTTGTTAGGGATGTCCCGTGGACTCTTGGGCTGCGGTCCTCTTGTGGGAAGCAAGCACAGCTGGGCTTCTTTTAGAGTGGAGAAAGGAAGCCCACTTGCTATCAGGGTGGATCAAGTGAGACTAGGAAGTCATTGATCAGATGGTCGTTAGTTTGACCAGTTGCGTGTTAGCAAAGTCCCTTGTTCTTGGGAAGCAGATTAAGTAGCAGAAAGTCCAGGAAAGAGAAGAGTTCAGGAGGGATGAGAGAAGTGCTGGTGGGGAAGCTGAACGTTAGAGAGGTGGAAGAAGGAAGTGAGCGGCATGAAGTACATGCACGGTAGAAGTCAGATAGCATCATTTAAGACTTACCAATTAGAAGCATTTCCAAACTAAACACGAAACAGATGGGAATTGGACTTGTTCTGAGAGCATCTTTAATTTATGAGAAATGTGTTTTGTGTGGGGACACCTGAGAAAGGTGGATCTAACACGGGTGGTGGAGATGGCACCTGCCCAGAACCCACATGCTTGGCCCAGGCCTTGCCCTTTTGTCTTTGGAGAAATGCTGGCTCTGTGCATCTATAACCTGGGACAGGCAGTTGCTGTGGGTTGTGTTCGAAGTCAGCAGATACAAAATTAGTTTACTTTGATTTATATATTTTGAATAGCTCCTGCTTTGTTTTTTAATTATTATTTTTAACTACCACAGGCTGGCCAACTAACAGAAAATGGGTGATTGATCTCTCATTTTACCATAATGGCAGTGTGCTGTATAAAGTTTGGGGGAAGTATTTAACATCATTGCATTCTGGTTAATTAGCTTGTACCAATTCCTGCCTTAGAGTCTGTGGTAACCTTCACTGATCCAAAAGGTTCTTTCTGTAGCTCCCTGGTCTGATCACTGTTACCAGACCAACAAGTGAGTGCTTTACATTGAAAATGGAAGTGACAGGTTTGTGTTTGTCATAAATGTAGCACTTCTATTCTTATGGAAGTGAGAGTTTTATGTGTCTTCCATTTAGGGGCATATTCATGCACATCATCATGTCACACCACCATTCTGAGAATGACTTCTGTGGATATGAAATAGCACTTTGAGTTTTCTGTGTGACACAGCACATGTAAATGCAAACACTACCATGACTTTAATGTATAAGACATTTGTTGTCCAAACCAAGGGGAAAACCACAATTCACTTCCGTGGAGTTTACTTTTTTATATGAATGTTTGTTATATTGTGTCTTGGCATAATGTCCCTAATGTCATTACTTTATATGCATACCAGACTTGACTAACCACTAATGTAGTGCTGGGTGGAAGTTAACATCTAGTTTTATGACAAGGCTCCTCGACTGGAGTCATTTTGTAAAGGTCTGAACACTGTTAAGGAGAAAGCTGAGTGCTTACTTGCCTCTCTAACAACAAAAAGATGTTTCTTGTGCTGGTTTTACTGTTGAAATATATTATTTGTTCCTTTTTTAATTCAGTTTTTTTGTTGTTATTTTGGGGTTTTTATTTTGTTTTTGTTTTTGTAAACATGCATTGTTGCTTCAAATGACCAGGTTGTCTAAGTGATGACAGTAAACTGATGGAGTGAAAGTTGTGATGTAGTGATCTACGGATGCCATATGGGCACATAAAGGTAGGGTCGCTTAATTTCTGCAGCAACCAGGGCAAAACGAGTGACCTCAGAAACAAGGAAGGAAAGACAACATGCTTAATTGTGTGATTTTTTTTTTTTTAAATTTTGATGCAAAATTTAAAATGTATCATTTGAATGGTTAAGCACTTTTTGTGTTGATGTAAAACGTGCTAAAACCAACCAATGAAATGCTGAGGCCTGGTCTTGTGAAGGTTTCTGAGAGACCATTGTTACTCCTTTGACACTTGGATGCTTCTAGTTTCAGAAGAAACTGATGCATGTTACCACGTGCTCAGTGGTTGCCAAAGTCTACCAGCTTTGGGGAGCTTCAGGGTTCTTATGGGGTTTGGGGAGATGAGGTAATTTTTGTTATTTGAGGATTCTCATGCATTGGAACCAAAGGCCAAATAATAAACAGCCTTCACTTTTTAAAGTAAAATTAGTTTTATTTGCAGAATACACTTGTATGGTAGACTGTAAAAGACAATTTTTTGACTATTTATACACATTATAGTGATTACCTTTGTTTGTCTTTAAATGGATAATTTTAAACAAGCCCAACCTAAAAGTTATAGCCCAAATGAGGGCTGTGAATTGGTCTTTCCTAAAAATCCAACAGATATGCTGCTAGATTATTTTATTTGCACTTTTTTTCTTTCTTTTTTTAAAGACAGGGTTTCTCTACATAGTCCTGGCTGTCCTGGAACTTGCTCTGTAGACCAGGCTGGCCTCCAGCTCAGAAATGCACCTGACTTTGCCTCCCAAATGCTGGGATTAGAGGTGTGTGCTACACTGCCCAGTTGCACCTTTTTTTTTTTTTTGTAATTGGCATTTAAAAAACAGTATTTAAACTGAAGAAACTGTTTTCTTAACTTGATGAAGTTAAAAGTGACTGCTCTGTACATCATGACCTTAACAATGCTGATGCTGTAAGTGAAAGTTCACTGTTGTCTCTCTGCTAAGTCCATTGGTGTTTTTAACTTAAAATCCAGAGTGCAGATGATCTCCCACTAGCCTTAGTCTAGGGCGTGGCTCTATCTGGGTGCAGTATGCAGTCATGTGGAACCTTGCTTTCTAGTGCTGGGGAAGATGTCTAATTACTGGCTTCAATAAACATGAATCCAGACTGCTTACAGGTTTTGGTGACTTTGTTTTTGATAAATCATTTCACTAGGTATCTGTTAACCACTGATCATATGGGGGTATGTGGGTATGTGGCAATGTAGCTAAAAATGTGTACCTTGGGCTGGTAAGATTGCTCAGTGCCATGAAGCTGCCATGAAGCTTGACAACCTGAGTTCAATCCCCAAGACCTACTTGGTGGAAGGAGAGGATTGACCAACACAAAAACATACACAGTAAGATAAATGTACCTCCCTTGCTTAAAATAATCAGAAATGGGGACTGAAGAAGTGGCTCAGTGGTTAAGCACACTTACTGCTCCTCCAACCTCCAGAGATCTGAGTTCAGTTCCTAGAACTTCATCAGGTAGCTCACAACTGCTTGTAACTCCAGCTCTGGGGTATCTGACAGGTATCCCACACATACACAGAACCAGAAATTTTTTTTATTTACTTTTTTTCTTTTTCTTTCTTTTTTTTTTTTTTTTAATATAGAGTCTGCCATCTAGCTCTGGCTGGCCTGGAGTTTTGTATCCACCAGGCTGACCTCAGATTTATGGCAGTCCTCCTACCTCTGCTTCCTAAGTATTGAGTTTATAGAATGCCTAGCCAATAATCACAAATTCTGATAGAACATTTAAAGCTATACTTCAATGGTTGCCCATGCAGAGGCTTTGTGGGTTGCCATGTGTTGCTTTCATATCCTGAAGTGCACTGAGTGATTTTTCATGTGGTTGATTTAGGAGTGTTGAGGATTCATAGAGAAACTTTAAAGCAATGTTATAAGCTTTTCTCTGATTTATTTATTCAGGTTTTTAAAGATTTATTTCTTTTTGCCAGGCAGTTGTGGCATACTCGTTTAATCCCAGCACTCATATTCGGGAGGCAGAGGTAAGCCAATCTCTGATTTCAAGGCCAACCTGGTCTACAGAGGTAGTTCCAGGACAGCCAGAGCTACACAGAGAAACCCTGTCTCAAAAAACCAAAAAGGAAAGAAAAAAGAAAGAAAGAAAGAAAAAAAGATGTCCTTTTATGTGTATGGGTATTTTGCCTATGTGTATATCTGTGCACCATGTGTGCACATGGTTCCTGAAGAGGCCAGAAGAAGGTGTCAGACCCCAGGACTGGAGTTACAGATGTTGTATGCTGCCATGGCAGTTCTGGGAATCAAGCCTAGGTTTTCTGGAAGAGCAGCAAGTGCTCTTAACTGCTGTGCTGTGTCTCTGGTCCCTGTTACTTCTTCTTCTTCTCTGAGATGGCCTCAGACTATAGTCTTGCTGCCCTGGAGCTCACAGAGACTGCTTGCCCCTGCCTCCTGAGGGTTGGGATTAAAGGCGTGCCCACTGTGCCTGGACCCACCACATTTTAAGAAAAGATTTAGTTTTGTTTTGTTTTTGCATATTGCTTGCTTGTGTATTTCTGAACCACCTGTGTCTTGGTGCCAACAGAGGCCAGAAAAGGGGTATTGGATCACCTAGAATTGGAGTTACAGCTAGTTGTGAGTTACCATGTTAGTGTGAACCAAATCCTGGTTCTCTGCAAGAGCAGCAAAACTCCTTACTTTTGAGCGTCTACAGCCTCTGTTTACCTTTTTTAAATAGCCCTGTGTAGTCTGAAACTCAGAATCTCTGTCTTAGCCTCCCTGAATGCTGGGATCATAGGTGTGCACCACCACCCCTGGTTCCTTTCAGTTATTTCAGCAGAACACAGTAATATGTGTCTAAGGAAATTGGACTTGGGCTGGAGCAGTAGCTCACCTGTTAAGAACACATACTGACTTGGAGAGGATTGGAGTTTGACTCCCAATATCCATCTCAAGGGCTTATAACCGCCTGTGACTTTAGCTCCAGGGGAATCTAACACCTCTCGCCTCCATGGACACCTGTACTCACATTCACATATCCACACACATTCACATAATGAGAAATAAACATTAGACCTGTTGGCAGTGGTGGGGAGCACTTTTAATCCCAGTACTCGGGAGTCAGAGGCAGGCAGATAGATCTCTTGAGTTCCAGGACAGCCAGGGCAGTTACACAGAGAAATCCTGTCTCATGCACCCACCACCTGTCAATAAATAAATAAATAAACAAACAATAAAAGAGAAAGTTGGGTTCTTTATATTGAAATGCATGAATTGTGGAATGTTTTTGTTATTTGTTGGATTTTGGTTTTGGTTTTTCGAGACTTTTTTTTTTTTTTTTTTGGTAACCCTGACTGTCCTGAAACTAGTTCTGTAGACTAGACTGGCCTTGAACTCACAGATCTACCTGCCTCTGCCTCCTGAATGCTGGGTTAAAGGCGTGCACCACCACCACCTGGCATTGTTATTATTTTGTTTTTGAGCAGACTGTACAGATTTATTAAAAAACAAGAAAGCTGAGTGAGGAGCTTCACAGAGAAATACCCCTGCTGCCCTTTGTTTTGGGACATGTCATGAAGCCTAGCTAGCCTAAACTCTTCATCCTTCTCTCCAGCTCTCTAGTGCTGTGGTCCAGCAAGCCTTACTCATGAATTATATTTCTGATTATTGAAGTCTTACCAAGCTGGACAGGAGTGGCACATGCCTTTAATCCTCCCAGCACTTGGGAGGCAGAGGCAGGCAGATCTCTCTGAGTTCCAGGCCAGCCTGGGCTATAGAATGAGTTCCAAGACAGACTTCAAAGCTACACAGAGGAAACCCTGTCTCGAAGAAGAAAAAAAAAAAAAAAAAAAAGAAAAAGAAGTCTTTACCAACTTTGCTCCTCAAGTTTTATTTTAAAAATTACAAACCTGCCAGGCGTGGTGGTGCACGCCTTTAATCCCAGCACTCGGGAAGCAGAGGCAGGGGGATCTCTGTGAGTTTGAGACCAGCCTGGACTACAGGAGTTCCAGGACAGCCAGGGCTACACAGAGAAACCCTGTCTTGAAAAAGAAAAAGATTACAAACCAAAGAAAAGAAAATATTGAAAAGAAATATATGAAAATACATTTTTGTTTGTTTGTTTTGTTTTTGAGACAAAGTTTCTCTGTGTAGCCCTAGCTGTCATGGAACTCAATCTGTAGACCAGACTGGGGCCTCAAACTCAGGGATGTGCCTGCCTCTGCCTCGAGTGCTGGGATTAAAGGCGTGGGCCACCACCACCTGGATCTCATATTCTTGTCTAGAGATTCACACTTCTGCTCTCCTTCCAAGATATGATCTCATTCTGTAGCCTAGGCTGACTCCTTGCTCTGCTTCCCAAATTCTGGGGTTATCGGCATGAGTCATGATGCCCCTGCTTTACCTGTATTTATTTAACTGTCATAAATCCACTCACTTCATCCTCCTTCCTCCAGCTCTCCTCTTGATCTACTTTTGTACATCTGGTCACATATGTTATAAGGCTGGTGGTGTAGTTTAGTTGTAGAGGGCTTGCCACCATATATATACAAGACCCTTGGCTCAGCCTCCATACTGTACAGAGACAAAATTCAGAGTATTTCACCCTTGAATAGATTGAGCCAGGCTAGTTCCAGAACAAAGTGATTTAAACTTTCAACTCTTGACCACTTTGTGCTTGAATTTTTAAAAAACAATTCTTTGGTCCAAGTTGTGATATGTGCCTGTAGTTCTGTCACTTGTGATACAGAGATCAGTAGTTTATGGTCATTCTTGGCTACACAGCAAGTTCATAAGCCAGGTTATAAGACCCCCTTCTCAAACAGAAAATATCTGTATCTATATAATTTCTCATTTATTACATGTAAAAGCAATTTGCATATTACTGAGATAATGTTTTTTTTTTTTTTTTTTTTAACCAAAATTGGAGAACTTCACACTTCAGTCCATTTTGTTGTCTTCGTACAGGGGTAAAATGTCTTTCCAGTCATGAACAGTAGAGGAGGTTCATGTATGTCTGACTTATGGTAGGGTTTCAGTGGTGACCCTGAAAGCAACTCCTCATTAACATGGTTGTAGCAACCTCTTCCTTAACCCCACTCCTTCCATTTATGGCATTTTGGTTTATAGTTTAAGGAAGTAGAGGTTAGAGGGAGGGATATGCCTCAGCCTTTACCCATGAGTCACATTGCATCCCTCCCTGTTCCTTGTCTCCTTCCCCTTCCCTACAAGGCCTATAGACAGACAGCAGGACACAAAGTGCTCTCTTTTGATGGTCTGTCTTTTTTAGTGAGTCAGGGATGGTAACTGGGAGATGAGTGACAGACAGTTACAGTGGAAGGTACAGTTCAGACCCCAGGAAAGAAGGCTACACCCAGGTGGTTTGTAGTTAGCTAGGCCTGGACCAGTGAGAGAATCTCAAGGTCAGAAGGGAAAACAAGCTTTGCAGAGTAGCAAAGGTTTGCAAAGCCCCAGTTCTGTGGGGATGGGATCCCAGAGCTGAAGGGATTACATGCTATGTGGGACAAGAAGTCTTTTAACCACTTAGTCATATTTTAGATAGTAGCCTGACCTACCAAATGTTTTTAAACTTGTTAAATTCTTTTGTGTTCTAACTAGTGGCCCCCGCCTATTTTTTGTGTATGAGAACTTTGTCTGCTTATGGGTATGTGCACCATGTGTGTATCTTGTGCCCACAAAGTCAGAAGAGGACTTGGACCCACTCAGACTAGAGTTACAGATAGTTGTGAGCCTCCATGTGGATGCTGGGAATCAAATGCGGGCTCTTCCATAAGAGCAACAAGTGCTCTTAACTGCTCAGCCAACTTTCCAGCCCCAGCCTAAGCTATTTGAGACCCTGTATTAAAAAAAAAAAAAAAAAAAAAAAAAAAAAAAAGAAAAGAAAAGAAATAAACTAAATAGCATCCTCATCAAGGAAACTTGTCTTTGCGGCAGACACAGACCATGACAGAAAACCACAACCAATCAAAATGCATTGTTAATGGAGCCTAATCCCAATGGACACATCTACAAAACAAATCCTGTACTTAAGGCTCAGGGAACCTTTTCAGAAGAGGAAGCAAAAAGATTTTAAGAGCCAGAAGATCTGGGAGTTTGCTGTGAAATTGTGTCTCCTGGTAATGTCAGAAGCTACACCCTTAAAAGTCTCACCAACATGACTGTCCAATCATAAGCTGAACAAGGACAATGATGATAGATAAGCCAGAGTGCTTGGGGAGAGACAATGACATGACACCGTGAGTCCTCAACCCTACACAAAGAACTGCAGACAACTAAGGAATGCTGAGAACAGGAAAAACAGTCTTCTCCAGGGAAGAGCACAGTTGATTATCCAGCACCAAATGGTCAGCCTTGGAAACATACACACAAGTTACGTACAGACTGATCAGGTTATATTTAAGAATATATATGTCTACACATATATACATACAATAACAATGAAAAGGAGGCCATAAATTTGAAAGAGCAAGAATTAGTATGTGGCCTGTGGTAGTGGCATATGCCTTTAATCCCAGCACTTGAGAGGCAGAGGCAAGTGGATCTCTGTGTTCAAAGCCAGCCTGGTCTACTGAGTGAGTTCTAAGACAGCCGGGTCTACACAGAGAATCTTTGTCTTGAAAAACAAAATAACAACAAAAAATAATGTGTGGAAGGGCTTGTAGGGAGGAAAGGGAAGGGGGAAATGATGTAATTATAATTGCAAAAATAAAAGAAAAAACCTAAGTGAGCTGGAAAAATGGTTCAGTGGTTAAGACTGCACAACCGGGGCTGGAGAGATGGCTCAGAGGTTAAGAACATTGACTGTTCTTCCAGAGGTCCTGAGTTCAATTCCCAGCACCCATATGGTGGCTCACAACCATCTGTAATGAGATCTGACTCCCTGTTCTGGCCTGCAGTGATACATGCAAGTAGAACACTGTATATATAATAAATAAATAAATCTTTAAAAAAAAAAAAAAAAAGACTGCACAACCATTAGGCCTAGTGTTTGGATTCTAGCACTGTTAACAAGCTAAATGCCCACAAATGCCTATAGCTCCAGTTCTGAGAGTCTTATGCCCTCTACTGACCTTCCCTTGCACATGACTGCACACCTGCATGTGCATTTGCACACAAACCTATAAAATAAAAATTTTAAAAACTAAAAGGTTATGGCTTATCAAGATGTAGATGCCTATAATCCTGGTACTTGGGCGGTAGAGGCAGGCAGATCAGGAGGGCTTACTCAGCTATACAGTAAATTTGAGACCACCCATGGCTATGTGAGACCTTATCTGAAAACAAACAAAACAACAAAACTAACTTAGTAGTTCCTTTGTGGCCAGCTCAGAGACTGCAGCAGGAGAGCCATAAGTTCAAAGCTTGCCTGAGGTATAGAGGGAGTTCAAGACCAACATGGGCAATTTACTAAGACCCTGTCTCAAAAATTTAAAAGGAGGTGTGGGGGGGAGAGCTAAATGGTTAAACATACTTGTTGCTCTTGCAAAGGACCTGAGTTCAGTTCCAGCACCCACATGATACAGTCCTCTGTAGCTCAAGTTTGATGGGATTGGACACTACCTTTTGATCTCCAGGGACACCAGGCATACACAGTACATATACATACATGCAGGCAGAACATACACATAAAATAAATCTTAAAAATGTGTTAATCAGGGGCCTGGAGAGATGGCCCAGTGATTAAGAGCACTGGCTACTCATCCATAGGACCCGAGTTCAATTCCCAGCCCCCACATGGCAGCTTACACCTGTCTGTAACTCCAGTTCCATGGGACCTGGCACCCTCACACACACACACACATGCAGGCACAACACTAGTGCACATGAAAAATACGTTAGTCATTAGGGGTATAACACAGTAGTGAGAGTTAGTCATTAGGGGTATAACACAGTGGTAAGGGTTTGTCATTAGGGGTATAACACAGTGGTGAGTTAGTCATTAGGGGTATAACACAGTGGTAAGGGTTTGTCATTAGGGGTATAACACAGTGGTGAGAGTTAGTCATTAGGGGTATAACACAGTGGTAAGGGTTTGTCATTAGGGGTATAACACAGTGGTGAGTTAGTCATTAGGGGTATAACACAGTGGTAAGGGTTTGTCATTAGGGGTATAACACAGTGGTGAGTTAGTCATTAGGGGTATAACACAGTGGTGAGAGTTTGTCTAGCTTCTTTCCTGTAACATCTAATAGAACCTATTTCTTGTACAGAATGGAATTCCCATTCCTAAAAGACCAGAGTTGTAGAAAGGCAAACATGTTGAAACTTTTGAGAAGAATTCAACAATTTAAAACTTCATTCCTGCCGGGTGGTGGTGGTGGTGGTGGTGGCGGCGGCGGCGGCGGCGGTGGTGGCGCACGCCTTTAAACCCAGCACTTGGGAGGCAGAGCCAGGCGGATCTCTGTGAGTTCAAGGTCAGGCACCAAACTACACAGAGAAACCCTGTCTCGAAAAACATATATATATATATGTTATGTATATAATAAAACTTCATTCCTTTTTAAGGCTGTAATCTATGTTAAAGATTGGGGGTGCCTGCCTCCGTGTGTCTGAGGGCTCCTGTGTGATGTTACTATGTCCTTGATATTTTAAACACTTGTCACAGTTCCACTGTGAGCCCATTCCTGACCTATTCAGACTCATGTGACAAACACCCGACATTTTAATTATTGGGCATTTATAGGAAATTAGAAATAGCTACAAATAAATAACTGTAATACTTTAAATTCTGGACGCAGAAAATGTGTGCATGTTGTTTAGGTATTTTAAAGGTGTCCTGAGAGAACATCTCTCTCCCAACAGACCCAAAGGGGATTAACAAACCCTGAGCTTAGGACAAACCCTGAAAAAAAGCCTTCAGTTCTGGTGCAGGTTCTACCCCCAACTACTGACTTTGCCTGGACAATCACTTTCCCTATTTGCAAAGACTTAAGCCTACTCTTCTGGAGGTGTGTTCTGGAGGGCATCAAGCAGGTTTAACTTCATTGAACAGGTTTTTATTTAGATTTGGTTTGTGGGTGACTGGGTAGCATGACTGTTCAGAACAGCCTAAGTGTTGTGTTCCCTCCCATCCCCCAGTTTCCACAGAATGAGCTAAATGTGCTCCTAGAACATTTGTGTGCAGAGTGCTAAGGCTCCAGCTAGGCCTGTGTCCCTGTGATGTTGGGAATTTGGACTGGCAATAGCACCTTCTCTGTCTCTCTTCTTTCCTGCCCTGCTTCCTTCCTTCTCATTTGTGAATGTTAAGACAGCCTTGAGCAGGACTTCACTGTGGTGCCCACCAGTAGCTCTGTCCTAAGCACAGAGAAAAGTCAAGTAAATGTTCCCCTGCAGGTGGCGGCAGGCCTCGTGGGAAACACCACCCAACACAGTGTCCATTCAGCTGCTTTGCCAGATGGTTCCCACTGCACTCAGAGCCCTCATGGTATTCAGCCAGACTGGGAAACTAGCCCACAGCTGCAGCCTTGACACCTGGACTGCCTCAGCTGGGGACCCAGACTTGAGTGTGAGTCCTGGCCCCAGAACTTGACAGTGGAGTGGTTTTGGGGAAGTCCTTCAGCCTCCCCACACACATCTCAGTGTCATTCTCCAAAGAAAAGAGAATCTCACCTGCCTCTCAGGGAGACCCAAGAACTCTGAGGCCTGTGCCTAGCAATGCAGTGTCCTGAAACAACCAGCCCTGAATTGTGTGGCAAGGGCAGAGCTTAGAACTTTGAAAAGGGCTTAGAGATAGGGACAAAGCCAGGAAGGAAGTTGCTGATAAGGTCACACAGAAAGGAGCAGGCTGGGGGTGTGAATGAATTCCAGTTTTCTTGATGTGGCCTTCTCAGGCTGCATGTTTTCTTCCCCAGGCTGGACAGTGTCAAATACCAGGTCTTAAAAATCAAGGAATAAATTGCTAGTTCATACTGAGCAAGATAGCTATTTTAGGGCAGACAGGCTCTCAGCAAATCATAAATTCCATCACCTGGGCAACTGCCTGCTCTCATGGGCAAGGCAACTCTCTGCCATCTGCATGCGTGGGCATCTGGATATGTAGATGTATATGTAGCGCTGGGCCTCCTCTCTGCCTCTCTGGGTAGCTATTGTCACCTTCCAAGGACCCATGGACATGGGTTGCTGATACTTAAGATGCTAGTAATTGAGAGTTGAATATGGAGCCCACCCAGTCCAGACAGGGCTAGTGTCCCTGGGGCTACAGGTAAACTCCATGATTTCCCTTTAACTCCACATTCAAATGCCAGACTCTTTTCTTTATAGGCCTCTTTTCCCACAACAGTTTGATGCTAAGGCCTTTCAGTGGGCAGAGCTTGGGAGATATCTACCTGTGGGTATAAATGGGAGCTGTGGAGGCCTGGAGCAGGCGTTTGGAACTTCACCAGGTGAAGAGACATTTCCTATGTACGGGAGTGGAGGAGCCTGGCATGGAGGGCTAGGCACTGCCATAGGAAGAAAGCACTCCTGCAGGCATCAGAGCTGAAATGGGGTGAGAAGTGCAAAGCCATAGAGGTTGACCTGACTCAGGATTTGATGGGATCTAGTATCACTAAGGAGACAAGCCTCTGGGCATGCCTGTAAGGAATTATCTTAATTAGGTTAATTGAGATGGGATGTCCCATCTTAAATGTGTGCAGTCCTGTTCCCTGGGCTGGAGTTCTGGATTGCATCAAAAAGAGAAAGCTGGCAGGCTTGCTGGCACATGCCTTTAATTACAGCACTCAGGAGGCAGAGGCAAGGAAATCTCTAAATTTGAGGTCAACCTGGTCTGCAAAACAAGTTCCAGGCCAGCCAGGACTGCAAAGTGAGAGACCCACTCTTAAAAAAGGGCATGGAGTGTGGGTGGAGAGATGGTTCAGCAGTTAAGACTACTAGCTGCATTTCCAGAGGACCTGGTTTGATTCCCAGCACCCATGTGGCAGCTTATAACCATCTGGAACTCTAATTTCAGGATATCCAACACCCTCTTCTGGCTTCTGTGGTTACAAGGCATGCATGTGGTTTGCTTGTATACATGAAGCCAAAACACCCATACACATGATGATAAATTTTTTTTTTTTTAAAAAGGAAGAAAGCTGACCACTCCCAATCATCTTTCTTTGCATCTTGACTGTGGAAACAACATGATCAGCTGCCTCAAGCTCCTACTGCTAGAAATTCCTCACCATGATAGATGATATATGATGAGCTTCCTCAAGCTCCTACTGCTAGAAATTCCTCACCATGATAGATGATACATGATGAGCTGCCTCAAGCTCCTACTGCTAGAAATTCCTCACCATGATAGATGATACATAATGGACTATCTACCCTTAAATGTGAGTTGAAATAAACCCTCTCTCCCTTAAGTTGTTTTTGTCAGGGTATCCTCATGGGTATATTGCACCCAGGTATGGGTGTGTGAACCAGAGAGGGGTGACCCAGCCATGTTACAGGATATCTATAGATACCTATGTAAGTGAGATGAGGGTGGCAGTGAGGATGGGAGAACATGGTATAAAGGGACATCGAGCCTGTAAATTCATGAAGAATGAGTAGCCATTTCTCCCAGTGCCAGAGAAGGGACGGTGGGTGGGATGGATAGTCAAAAGAAGGCAAACTATAGTGAACCCTGTGCTGTTGGATGGGAACAGGAAGAGCCAGTGTGAGCTCAGTTTTGAAGAGTCAAGCAGAAAGGCAATTAGATACAAATATGTGGATCTACCTTAGCATCCTGCACTGAAAGGCCTGGAAGAAGCATCAGAGCCCGTATATACCCAGCAAGGCAGCAGTCTCGCCATACACAAGGCCCTGGGTTCAATTCCCAACACATGGAGGAAGAGGGAGGACAAAAGAGGAAGGAAGGAAAGTCCAAGTTTTCCCCACTCAAAGGGGGCAGTTGGAGTGGCCTTGGGTTTCTACAGAGTTTTGAGGCCACTGACTTCTTTTGCCACCTTTGCCCCCAGCATCATATGCTCTGGGGGAGGGGCTCAGAATCTGCCCCTACAGTGAGTCCTATGTGCATGACAGTTTGCAAACCCCTGCATTCTAGAGGATTCTCATCAGCTCATCTCAAGTCCTGTACTCACCCCAAGCGAGTCATTGGGGTGGAAGGGTCTTTTTGCTGCACTCTTCTTGGGTGGGCCTCTGTCGTAGGGTTACTGTTGCTATGACACCATGACCATGACAACTCTTAAAAAGAAAACATTTAATTGTGGTGGCTCATTACAGTTTCAGAGGTTCAGTCCATTATCATGGCGGGAGTATGGCGGCATGCAGGCAGTCATGGTGCTGGAGAAATAGCCAGTGTCCTACATCTTACAGGCAACAGGAAGTTGACTGGCAGTCACACAGAGGGAAGCTTGAGCAAAAGAGACTTCAAAGCCTGCCCCCACAGTGACACACTTCTTCCAACAAGGCCATACCTAGTAGTGTCACTCTCTTTGGGGGCCAATTTCTTTCGAACCACCACAGCCTCCTTGTTCAGGAACATGGTGAGCACTACCATTAGCAACAGGGTTGGATGCTAAGCAAAATCACTACGATTGCACATGTATTCCCCAAACCTGGTTCTCATGCAAGAGCCTAGTGGTCCCAGCATATAGCCTAATGCCTGGCACATGGAGTGAGCCATCAGTAGATACTGGGTTGTGGGTGTCGCCTGCTGGTTACCTCAATGGCTTCCTGAGGTTCACATGGCTAGATTAGTCACCATTTGGCCCAGCAGGACACAAGTCTTGGGGATAAGTGAAGTCAGTTTGCACTTTTGCTTGTGGCCACACTTCTGGCCTTTGCCCAGAAGGAGGAGAAGGGGGAAGTCAACCAGGCGAATCCCCTGCCAGCACTATATGCCTGCAGGGTATGGAGGTGCCTGGCAACACAGAGTGGGGTCTCCCAAAGGTAGGATGCCACTGGAGACTGATGAGGGGTGCACAATGGTTTGTTTTATGTTGTCTTTGGTCACAGAAGAAATGTCAAACTGGAAAATCCCAGCAGGCACTATTTTTAGAGAAGACTCAGAAAGCATTTTTTTTTTTTTCCTGGCCAAAAGGGGCAAGTTTTTTACAGAAACAGCAGTTAACTCTAACCCTTAAACCAACCACTCCAGACCCTGGAATTCTCCAGACCCTGGCCCCTCCCCCGTCATGTGGGAATGTTGCTGGAGGAATGTGGTGCTGCCACAGAGGAGACTCTTAATCTTTCAGATACAAGGATGTTATACTAGTACCCTCCTTTGAAAGGCCTTTGGAAAGCAGAATCATTTCGAATAAAGTAATTAGTCTTGAAACATTAAATAGAAATTTGTCTCATCTGTTTGGTTCATTCTTAATGCTGGAAATTGTGCTTTGGGATTATTATTTTTTCTTCTGGTGTCATCTAACCCATAGCTTTATGCATGCTAGGCAAGCATTCTACCATTGAAATATATCTTCAGGGGTTGGAGAGATGGCTCAGCGGTTAAGAGCACTGACTGCTCTTCCAGAGGACCCAGGTTCAGTTCCCAGCACCCACATGGCAGCTCACAACTGTCTGTAACTCCAGTTTCCAGGGACCTGACACCCACGGCAAAACACCAATGCACATTAAAAAAAAAAAAAAGAACAAGAAAAAAGAAAAAAAATAAATATTTCTTCAGCTCCCTCTATTTTTCATTTTGAGACAAGGTCTTAGTTACCCAAGCTGGCTTTGAACTCACTCTGTAGCCTAGGCATGCCTCAAGCATGCCATCTTAGTGTCTTGGCCTTCTAAGATTACAGACCTATGCCACTGACAGTGTAATGACTTACTTAGTTAGTCCCCACCCCGCCCACAGGAGACAGGGTTTCTATGTGTATCTTTGGCTGTTCTGGAATCCGCTCTGTAGACCAGGCTGGCCTCGAACTCACAGAGATCTGCCTGCCTCTGTCCTGAGTGCTGGGATTAGAAGTGTGCACCACCACCACCGGCTTAATGATGATTTTTTTTTAAGATATATTTTTTAAATTATATGTATGTGTGTGCCTATGTGGGAGTATATGCTTTTGGAGCCCTTTGGAGCTGGAGTTACAGATAGTTGTGAGCCACCTGATAAGGGCAGTAAGAATCAAACCTGGGTCTTCTGCAAGAGCGGTATGTACTTTTAACTGATGAGCCATCTCTCCAGCCCAAACTTTTTTTTTTTTTTTTTAATGAGACAGAATCTTATTATATGTTCCAGGCTGGTTTCAAACCCACAGTAATCCTCTGGCCTTAGCCTCACAAGTACTAGGATTATAGCTGTGCCTCACCATGCCAGCTTTAATGATAACCTCTAAGGAAAAAAAAAAAGATTTATTTTTATTTTATGTTTTGCCTGCCTGCATGTGTGCCTGTGAACCATATTTGTGCCTGATGTCCTCGAAGGTTAGAAGATGCGTCGGATCCCCTGGAACTGGAATTACAGACAGTTGTGAGCCGCCATGTGGGTGGTGGGAACTGAACCTGAGTCCTCTGCAGGAGCAGCCAGTGCTCTTAACTGCTGAGCTGTTTCTCCAGGCCTTTAATGGTAATCTTAGTCTTCTCATCTTATCCTTTATGCTTGAAACCTACTTGCCACTGGTCTGTGTTTTTCTTCAGAGACTGAGGTCTCTCCAGGGCTCCTGCTGGTTGTGGAGTATGTCTGTTAAACATGGAAGGTGACACCATCTAGCTCATTGAAACCGTAGAAAAACCTTTCCTACCTCCAACACTCACAGGATGCAATGGGGCATGGCCTGGGTAAGAAATGAAGTGGCAGCCTCTCTCACCCCACTCCCCACATTGACAGGATACACCGGGGACAGAATCTGGGCAAGTATTTTGTGTCATGGAATTTGGAATCTAAACTTGTAGGTTTGGTCATCTGAGGCAGAGGAGGCTATGAATTCTGATGATCAGGAAAGTGTGTGTGTGTGTGTGTGTGTGTGTGTGTGTGTGTGTGTGTGTGTGTGTGTGTGTAGGGTACAGTGAAGAACTCCCTAATTTAGAAGTAGCTGCCTTTGAAAGGAACCAAGTCCAGATCTAAACGAGAAGCCAAGGGACTTGAGAAGATGCCAGACTTGATCCAGGAGAAGTTAAGTACTGCTGTATAATAAGGATGCTACAGGGGGAGTAAGGTCTGCAGTCAGCTGAGTGAAGAAGAAAAGGTGAGTGACCAAGAGCTTGTTCGGACTCTCACTGCCTAGATGCAGGAAGACTTGGCCCCTGGCACTTGTGAGGCCCAAGCATGTCTGCAGGTGTGAACTCATTCTTCCATCCTGGCTATTCTGAGCAGTTCATTCTGGATCCACTGATAGACTAAGATAAGAGCCTGCCTTCTGGTAGGATCTCCCCTCCTTCCCGCAGCCTGGAATAAAGTAGCATCTGGCTTCTTCATCAGCCTTGTCTGAATCTGTTTGCACTGAGTCAGCCCTGGATTTGTGGATCAGTCCCTGCAACAGGGTCCTAACCAAGTGCTGCCTGCTTCAGTTCCTTTTCAGTTGTTTTGCCTCGAGCACTAACAGAGGCACAGCTATTGCTAGGGACTCCTGATATATTACCAATCCACCACTGAAGACAGGATCATAATACCAGGTTTTGTCAACTATTTAAGGATCCGTGTGGGATTCCCAACAACACCCCTTGGAAGTCTGTGAACTTCTGTTAAAAATCAGAAGAGAAAAATTTGAGTCTCTCTCTGGAACTAAAAATAAACTTAGGCAAGTGTCCAGGAGCAGAGAACAGTTAATAAGTACTGGAAAGAAACCTCCAATCTTGCCTCTGCTGCATCCATCTCCTGCATAGAAGCCAGAGAGCGTCCCAAGAGGCAGGCCACTGGGCTGCTCTAGTGCCAAACAGTCTTCCGCTTGGAGCCCACCCTCTGAAATGCTTCTCAAGGTCCACAAGGTTCAGCTTCTGACCTCATCTGACCGTCCTCCACTTGAATTCTGCACTTGCTCCTCCTTTTTCTCAATAAATTACATTTAATTGTATTTTTTAGAGATTTGATTTGTATGTATGAGTGTTTTATCTGCATGTGTGCATGTGTATCATGTGCATGGCTGGTGCTTGTGGAGGGAGGCCAGAAGAGGATGTTGGATCCCTTAGAAACTAGAGCTACAGATGGTTGTGAGCCACCATGTGGATGCTGGGAATCAAATCTGGGTTCCTCTGCAAGAGCAGACAATGCTGTCTTAACAGCTGAGCTTTTCTCTCCCGCTTATTTATTTGTTGGTTGGTTTGTTTGCTTATGTGTGTTGGTCAAAGGACAACTTGCAGGAGTTGGTTCTCCTTCCACCATGTGAGTCCCAGGGTCGTCATGTTTGGCAGCAAGCGCCCATCTTGCCAGCCCTCTGTTTTTTGTTTGCTTGTTTTTTAGACAGGATCTCACTATGTAGCCCTGGCTGGATGGACTGGAACTTGCTATGTAGACCATTCTGGCCATGAACTCACAGATTCACATGAACTTTCTTGCTCCTAAGTGCTACGATTAAAGGTGGGTATCACCATGCACCACCCCCCCCCCCCTTTGCTCTTTTTGTGACAAGGTCTTGAACTGGTTCTACCTCCCAAGTATTGGAATTATAGGTGTGTGCTCCTCAACACCCAGCCACACTCCAGACCATCTTCAGAGTACTTCGCTTCCGCTCATCTCTCGGCCTTTGTATGTATTGCTCTCTCTGCCAAATGCCTTTCCACCAACTCTCACCACCTTGGTGCTCATATTTCAGATCTCAGCTGAAATTAGGACCAGGACATGAAATCCTTTTGTGGGGATGCACATAGCCTTGTGAGCGTCTTCTTCTACCCACATGCATTCAGCAAATACCCTTCTGTACTCACTAGCCACAATAGATACTCTTCCTGTCCCTGTTGGCAAAGACGTTGCTTTGTTTACCACCAATCCCCAAGATTTTATTTTACTCTTCTGCAGTGCTATGAATGGAACCTGGGGCCTTGGGCATGCTAGGTGAACACTATACGACTGAGCTGTACCCTAGCCCCTGAGTTTTTTGGTTTTTGTTTTTCGAGACAGGGTTTCTCTGTGTAGATTTGGAGCCTGTCTTGGAATGCGCTTTGTAGGTCAGGCTAGCCTTGAACTCACAAAGATCCGCCGGGTTCTGCCTCCTGAGTGCTGGGATTTGAGGCGTGCGCCACCACCGCCTGGCCCCTGAGATCCTTTTAAACAACTGCTTTTAATTCAAAGTTATATGTGCACATGGTAGAGATGAAATAGCTCTATTAATACAAGACCTGTCACCCAGTGACATTTCCTGCTCCATGGAGACACCACTCTTTAAATTGTAACTGATTTATCTTTATGTTTCTTTGTCCAAAGGGCTGGGAGTGGTCCATTCACTCTTCTGGGCATTGGGGGAAGAAGGGTCCTTCAAATAAAACACCTGCATTGTGCCCTCTACCTAGTGTAAAATAAAGTCAGATCATTACAATCTTAAAAAAAAAAAAGAAAAAGAAAAAGAAAAAGTAACTGAATGACCATTTTACGTTTTTTTTTTTTTTCATCTCCATTTCCTCTGTTCTAAATGCATAGAAGTTTTTCTCTTGGACTATGTCTCTATGTCATATTACTTAATATTCAAGAGTATGTATATATGTATGTGATCCATATAAAACATAAATATAACATACACAAATATAATTTATCTTCTTACCCCTTTGAAGTGTGTCACTCAGTGACACTAAGGACTTTGACATGTTTGACCACGTATGACCATCACCATTATCTAGTTCTAGAACTTTCTCATCACTCAACTGGAAACTCCATACTTAATAAATAATTATTCCCTGTTGTCCTTACTTCAGTCCCTTGAAAATATTAATCTGCTTTTTCTTCTCATGGACTTGGCTATTCTGAATATTTCATATAAATAAAATAATGTAGTATGTGGTCTTTTGAGTTGCCTTCTTTCACTTAGCATTTTTGTTTTTGTTTTGTGTGTCTTCCCCCCCTCCCCCCCCAGACAGGGTTTCTCTGTGTAACAGTTCTAGCTGTCCTGGAACTTGTAGACCAGGCTGGCCTTGAACTCACAGAGATCTGCCTGCCTCTGCCTCCCAAGTGCTGGGATTAAAGATGTACACCTGCCTTTTTTATGGCTAGTTCTCCATCATGTAGCTATGTCATATTTTGTTCATCAGTTGATCTGCTAATGGACATTTGGGTTGTGTCCACCTTCTAGCTCCTATAGATAGTACTGCCATGAATGCTCTAAGTTTTGCTTCAGCACCTACTGTTGAAGTGTATACTCAAGAGAGGAATTGCTACACAATGTGTGTGTGTGTTGTTGTTGATGATGATGGTGATGATGTATATATATGCACATGCCATGGCACATGTATGGAGCTCAGATGACAACTTTCAGGAGTTGTTTCTCTACTTTTACTTTGTGGAACTCTGAGATCAAACTCAGATCAAACTCAGGCTTGGCAGCAGGTGCTTTTATGGGCTGAGCCATCACATTTACCCTGATTTCGTTTTTTGGGGGGTTTGTTTGTGTTTATTTGTTTTTGTTTTTTGAGATAGTGTCTCTCTCCATAGCCCTGGCTGTCCTGGAATTTGCTTTTTTTAAACTTTTTAGATTTGTTATTTTACTTTTTTATGTGTGTTAATGTTTTTCCTACATGTATGTGTGTTCACCATGCACATCCCTGGTGACTGCAATGATTGGAGAGGTTATCAGATTTCTTGGAACTGGAGTTATAGATGGTTGGGAACTACTCTGTGGGTGCTGGGAATCGAACTTGGGTCCTCTGGAAGAACAGTAAGTGTTCTTAACTGTGCAGCTATCTTTCCAGTCCCTGTATTTTTTGGGGGAGGTTATGAATATATGTGGGTTTGTGCACATAAATGCATTGCCCCATGGAGGCCAGAATAGGGCACCAGATCTCCTGGAACTGGGGTGATAGGCATTTGTGAGCACCCCCCTGCTGGGTGCTAGGAATTGAACTTGGGTCCTCTTCAGGAACAGAACCTATTCTTGGCTGCTGAGCCATCTCTCCAGCACCTTTTGTGTGTTTTTGAAACAATATCTCACTATTTCCCTAGGCTCGTCTTGAATTCATGGTCTCAAGAGATCCTTATGTCTCAGCTTCCCAAATAGCTTGGCCTACCAGCATGTCCCTGGCTCCCATATGGAAATTCCATGTAATTTTTTTGAGAGTTGCTAATCTGTTCAGTACAGTGGCTGTACCGTTTTATATTCCTCCCAGTAGTATGTGGGGTTCCAGTTTTTCATAACCTCACTAACATTTTGAAGTTTTTTTTTTTTTTTTTTTTTTTTTTTTTTTTTTTTTTTTTTTTGACATGGTCTTATTCTGTAGAACTGACTACGTAGCTGAGGCTACCTTAGGACCTCATGGCCATGATCCAGCCTCAACCTGAAGGCTTGGATTATATATGGGTATGAGCTTTGCCCAGTGCTGCTTATTTTCTTCTTGTATTGCTATCCTAGCAAGTGTGAAATGGTTTTGATTTGTATTTTCTTCATAAGTAATGACACCGAACATCTTTCCATGTGTTTGTCCAAGAGGGTTTTTTTTCTCTTAAATTTCTCTTTTATAGTCTATCTTTCCTTCCTTCCTTTCACCTTTAGCTCTCCTTCCTCAGCCTCCTTAGTGCTTGGGACTATAAACATTGGTCATCATTCCCTGCTTAGCACTATCCTCGTTTAAATTTTTACTGTAGTCTCCTCTAGTCCAGAGCTCACTAAGTATCCAAACTGGCTGCGAAGAAGTGACCTCCCGAGTGTAGGGATAAACAGGTGTCAGCCACCACCACACCCAAATTCTTTTGTTTTTGTTTTTGTGATAGGCCCTAGTCTGTAGACCTGACAGCCCTAAATCTAGCTATCAAGACCAGGCTGGTCTTAAACCAAGAATTCTCAACCTGTGGGTAGTGACCCTCTTGGAGGTTGCATATCAGATATCCTGCATATTAAATATTTGCATTACAATTCATCACAGTAGCAAATTACAGTTGTGATGTAGCAACAGAATAATCTTATGGTTGGGGGTCACCACAGCATGAGGAACTGTATTAAAGGGTCACAGCATCAGAAAGGTTGAGAACCATTTGTTTAGGGCTTAAACTGAAGCAATCATCCTGCCTATGCATCCTAAATGAGGAATTATAGACATGCACCACCACATCAGTGTCTAAATCTTTTATGATTATATACGTTCTTTGCAAATACTTATAATACATATACATTTGCATATATACAAATATAATGATATATTTATAAAATGATATACACTTTAATAACTTTTTTTGCAGATATCAGTTCATTGCTTAATCCAAACACATGTAAGCAGGTAATGACATGCCTTACATGTCTTCTAGCTTATTACTTTGCAGGGGATTTTCCTTGTTTTGACTTATATTACATGATTGGTGTTCCTTAAATGTTCAGTGGCCTTAAGCCATCATATTTCAAAGCTGATTGGCCCTACGGAGCTCATTTGAAGGTCTGTGGCTTAGGTAGTATTTTTCAGCTGTTGACTCAGTGATAGGGAGATCTGGCCAGCTGGACCTGGAGGAACCTTATCAGTCTCTTTAGGCCTTTCTTCCTAGCTACCTAAGCTGTCTAGAGATGAGCTGAGGTCTTGGCTTTCATGATCTTTTGGAAAAGAAACCCAGGAGTCTGTACATTTAATAAGCAAACTTTCACTTAATTCATTCCAGTTTTCAGTAAGGTACCCTGCCTTGCCCTTCGCTGTGCCTAGTTAACTTGGTTTAAGAGATTCCTGCCCCCAGCCCCAGAGACGGTGCAAGGGGCAGTGCTTGCTGTGCCAGTCTGATGACCCGAGTCGCAGTGTGGATCCCCAGAATCCACATACAAATCCAGACATGACGGCGGCACAAGTGCCTGTAATTCTAGCATGCCACTAATACCTTGTCCTAGGAAATGTGAGGTGCAGACAGAAGAACTGCCGGGAGCTGTTGGACCAGCTAGCCTAGTATTCACTTCAGTGAGCAATGAAAGAACTTTTGTTTCAAGCAAGGTGGAAAGTGAGGACCAACCCCTGAGGCTGACCAGTGCGTGTGTTGTGTGTGTGCGTGCCAGCACTCACACACACACATCTTCTGAACAAATGGATTGTTTGTTTGTCTTTTGAGACAGGGTTTCTCTGTGTAGCCCTCACTCTGTAGACCAGGCTAGTCTTGAACTCAGAGATCTGCCTGCCTCTGCCTCAAAGTGCAGGGGATTAAAGGTACTGGCCAGCTTTTTTTTTTTTTTTAAGACACCTTCTTGGACCTCTTTTACCTGGACCCACCATCGTGGCCACATTCCTACCAAAACTGTGATGAAAGTTGTAGAGCTTATTGAGAAGTGCTCCACATGCCAGCAGGGATTTCCACACCCAAGTGTGTGTGCCCAGATCACTACCATTCCCTGCAAGAAGCTGCACAAGAGGCTGGCAGCTGTGCTACACATAAACAGATTGAGAGAGGCCCTGTAGAGGTTCCTCCATTGAGCTGCAGGAGCAGGAGAGAATGGAGAGAATTCTGTTCCTGAGGCCTCAGCCCCACATCATGGAGGTAGACCCTGACACTAGGGGAAAGGGAAGACCTTGACAGTCCCTCCAACCTGCAGGCCATTCAGCTTGCACTGGAGATGAATTTGAAAATACCATGTGGAGCATCTGAGTCTTTTCTGTTGTGCTGTAATATCTTCAGTAAACCTGGGGATAGCATATGTATGCTCAAGCATGTATATGAGCAGGCATGTGCACAAACACACACACACACACACACACACACACACACACACACACACACACACACTACAACTCATCTTGAGGCCTGGGGTATGGGAGGGGACCCAGGGATCCTTTGGTACTTCTTCAAAGCTTTCAATAGATCCTCTTGTTTTTTCTTGTGGTCACCCCTACTTGTAGACATTTTTTGGTGCTCCTGAGCCTTTTGTTCTGGTATCTAATCTGGGTTGCATTTCAGCATTTCCCACTGCCAGCTTGGAGCGTTGTTCTCCTAGATGTGCTGGATCAGTTACTGCATGCACACTGTCTTCCACCTTCCAGTATTTTGTTGCCAGTGTCTCCTTTCCCATTCTTTGTCTCTGTGGTTTTATGCCCTTTGAAAAGGAGACCCTAGAACAGTCACTTCAGTAGGATTTTTAAGAGGGAGTAGAGTTTGTCTTCAATTTTAAAAAAAAGCCATTACATGTATTCTTAGGGTGGCAGGACTCTGGTGCATGCTTTTGGAGGTCAGAGGACAACTTACAAGAATTGGTTCTATCCTTCACCATGTGGGTCACAGGAACTAAACAAAAGTGGTCAGGTTTGGTAGCAAGCACCTTCACCCACTGATTCTCCTCAAAATCCCTGTCCTCAATTCTTAGCATATTCCCTCCCCCAAAAAATATTTGGCAAGTCAAGTAATTGAAGTATTGAAGCTGTTGTCCTTTCATCTTTGGAAAAAGTTTGAACCCGTGTTCTACCACTGGTTATTTGTGTGCTCTTGGACAAGCCACTTCCACCCTGGTACTTCTGTCCCTGCTCGTGTAAAATAGTAATGATTATAACACCTCATCCAAATGCCGTCCCCAGGGCCCCAGAGCAGAGGAAGCTCTGTGTTCAGAGTGCTGAAAGGTTCAATGTCAAAGTGACAATTCTTAGAAAGTCAGTGTTTTACTTAAGCTTAAAATTAGTCTTCACACTTGAATGACAAATTGGTCTATAATTAATGCCTCCAGGGCAAAATTCGAGTTTCACCTACCTTGATGCTTAGAAGTAGCAAAACCCTTCTCAGCCAAGAAAGGAAACTAATATTAGTTGCTAAGGGCCTACTGTGTGCTCATACCCCTTCTATGCCAAGCCACCAGATCCTAAATTGACACAGGTTGCGTGGATTCTGCAGGCTCCATTAGCCCTGACTTCTCACTCCTGCATGCTGTACCTCTGGCATAGAATTAACTTGTCTCAGGGTGCCCTCTGTGGGAACTCACACACTTATACTTTGCTGTGTGTTACACAGATGCAGTCAAGTCCATCTTGGACCAGGCACTGTACCTGGTACTGGCTGGAGACATAGCTGATCTTTACTATATTTACTTATTTAGTGTGTGTAAGGGGTGTGCATATGGAGGTCAGGGGCCAACTTAAGAGACTAGGTTCTTTGCTCTTGCCATGTGGGTCCCCGGGATCGGACTTAGGTCATTAAGCTTGGCGGCCAGTTCTTTTACCCATCTCTTATCATCCAGCATAGCCTATCTCTCTTTTTAAGATTTATATGTGTGTGTGTGTGTGTGTGTGTGTGTGTGTGTGTGTGTGTGTGTGTGTGTGTCTGGAAGGATATGTGAATGCAGGTGCCTGTCGAGGCCAGAAGAGGGTGTCAGACACTGTGAGCGACAGGAACACTCTTAACCTAACCACCTCTCCAGTCCCAAGCATAGTTTTCACCGGGAAGTCCCCCAGAATACCTGCATAAGATCCTACTTTCTTTAAAGCAGACTCTGAGGCTGCGGACGAAGAAAGCAGCTCCGCAATTCCTTGGTCAAACTCCATCCTCTCCACCATTTTTTCCTCTTTTGCGCCACCGATCCCTTCCCAGCAGCGGACGACCAGGGGAGTCCAGGCCGGATGCCCAGCAGGTGAGGGCGTGGTGGGGGCGTGACCAAGGCCCACCGGTCCCGCCCCAGCCTGCAACGCCCCTCCTCTCCTGGACGACCCCCGCCCCCAGCCCTCAGCGCCCCGCCCCTCCCCGCGCCGGCCGCAGTCTCCGCCCCCTCCGGGCCGGCGCGCGGCTCCCGCCTCCTTCCCTCGGCGCCCGCTCCCGCCTCCCTCCCTTTCCGCTGCCGAGGCGGCGGGAGCCGAGCCCCAGCGGACCGAGCCGCGACCGCAGCGGGCGGCGGGCGCAGAGGCGGCGGCGGCGGGGTGGTCAGGCGACGGCGATGCGGCGGCCGCGCTGAGCCCGCCCGCTCCTGGCGCTGGGGGAACCGGCCGCGCGGACGGCAGCATGCGGGGCGGCGAGGAGCTGGACGGCTTCGAGGGCGAGGCCTCGAGCACCTCCATGATCTCGGGCGCCAGCAGCCCGTACCAGCCCACCACCGAACCGGTGAGCCAGCGCCGCGGGCTGGCCGGCCTGCGCTGCGACCCCGACTACCTGCGCGGCGCGCTCGGCCGCCTCAAGGTCGCCCAAGTGGTAGGTGTCGGGCGAGGCTCCAGGTACGGGCGGGCGGGTCGGCGGCCTAGCCTGCGCCTTCCTCCCCCCCACCCCACCCCCCGCACCCCGCCGCGGGGGGCAGGCCCGGTGGGCCAGAACCAGGTCCGGGCTGCGCGGCCCCGGCCCCGCGCACCCCATACTCCAAGGTCTTCGGGCTGCGGGCTGCGGTCCCTGCTCCTCTGGGGACCGCGCCCTCGGCAGGAGCCTGTCTTCTGCAGCTCCGAAGCTTCGGGGGTTCCTGGTATCTGCACACCTGCACCGGGGCCTACCTGTGCCCTCCCTGCTTCGTCGACGAGCTTGGTGCGCGGAGCTGGCTGGTTATGAGGGCCGTGCCACCGCCTGGCTACTACTGTAGCAGCTTAGCAACTTGTGGCAGGTTTTCCGGTTCGTGTAACCCCAGACGGCTCTGTGCTAACAGAGAGGCCGGGGGCTGTGGCACGGTTTCCTCCCTGGCGCCTAGCAGGGTGCCCAGCAGATGGTGGACGCTCAATAAATATTTGTTGAATGGAGGCATGTAACCCAGATGCAGTGGGGGAGTCCAGATCTTCCCATAAAGCCTCCAGTCTTTACAGCGGACGTTTGATCCCTCCTTAGCATCCCGTAGTCCTCCACTCAGCACTGGTTGGGACTGCCCAATTGGTACCCAGAGTTAAGTCACTCTGGTAGGGCGGCCAGTATGGGTGGTGACAGATACGAGGAACTTTCTGTTGGACTGAGGCATACTAGACCACATTTCTCAGAGTTCTCTTATTTTTATTTTATTTAATTTTTTTTAGCCTCCAGAGTGTTTGGTTCAGGGGCTTGTGGGTTCTGGTTCTGTTTTGTGGTTTTGTAGCAGGTCTGACTGGGTTTTGGTTTATCTCTGTTGTGACCAGGGTATGGTCCAGTTTAGAAAAACCTCTGTATCCCTCCTACTCACTGTCACTGGTAGCCTTCCACTGAGGCCTCAAAACTTTATAGACTTCTCAGCCAGACAGAGAAGGCATTTGCACAGAACTATAAAATACGGGCATTTTCTTTCAGGGAGCATTGGCCCTGTTGTTCTTAGCTGAGTGCATGCATTAGCCTTTTTTGGGAGAACTACCGTATGTGGACACCCTTTAAATAAAGGTCCCAGTGTTTGTAGGTTGCAGAATCATAGAGGGTTTTCTCTCTTTTGTGTGGAAGGCTTGGTCTTCTATTTTTTTTTAAGATTTGTTTACTTATTATATATACAATTTTCTGCCTGCATGTATGTCTGCATACCAGATCTCATTACAGATGGTTGTGAGCCACCATGTGGTTGGGGGGAATTGAACTCAGGACCTCCGGAAGAGCAGCCAGTGCTCTTAACCTCTGAGTCATCTCTCCAGCCCGGCTTGGTCTTCTGATTCATAGTTTTGAAGGACTTTAATGAGAAATAAGTGGAGCAAGTTATCTATCTTTAAATTTTTTAAATCAATCTTAATCCAGTAATTAGGAATGTTCTCAAGGATGTTTTGCTTCTGTGTTAGATATTGCTGTTGGCAAAGAGAATATAGGTGTGAGGGTGTATGTAATCCTGATTAAAACAGGCAGCTAACTAGCTAATAATGGTTGGATACAGTACAGATAATCAGAAGTGAGTTTAAAAAAAAGGGCAGGGCTGAACTTGGAGCCAGGTGGACTGCAAGGCCTAGTCAAGGACCTTGCTTAGTTTACTCACTAGGCCTCTGAAAGTAAATAGAATTTGCCTCTGGTGAACTCTTGCCCCTCAGAACTGAGATGGAGTGGTTTGTACGGAACGGTGGTTATCGGTTCACTGCCGGACTTTGCCGTCTCCTTGAGCTGGAGCAGGAGCTGGAGCAGGAGCTGGAGCAGCAGCTGGAGCAGGAGCTGGAGCCAGTGGTGTTTACCCCTCTGGAAAGGTGGTTGTGCGGTAGAATTTGCTTTTCACGTGGAAGGGTTAACATCTCTCTTAACTGCCATGTGTCTACTCCGAAGATTCTGCACTGGCAAGTGAAAGAAAGGCCACTTGAATGATATGGTAGTTTGATGGTCTTGTGCCCTTGGCTTCTGAGCCTTGCTAAATGTTAGGGCTTCCTGGGTGATCCACCTTCCCTCAAAATAAATGAAAACAAAACAAAAAAACTCCAAGAAATTAAACTTTAAATTTAAACTGGAAAAATAAATAAGAAAATACTAATTCCTTTAATTCAGTAAAATTTGGTTTTTAAAAGTCTTAGTATATTGCCGGGCATGGTGGCACACCCCTTTAATCCCAGCAGAGGCAGATAGATCTCTGAGAGTTAGAGGCCAGCCTGGTCTACAAAGTGAGTTCCAGGAAAGCCAGGGCTGTTACTAAGAGAAACATTGTCTTAAAAAAAAAAAAAAAGTCTTAGCATTTATAAACATTGTGATGTGAGGCCTAAGGAAACCTGTGGATCTTTGCTTTTCCCACACTGGATCCAGCATTACTACCACCCTACGCCTCTGCAGAATCAGCTAGTTCAGACCTTCTGAAACTTAATTTTTAACGGGATTCCCCAGGTGATGATCTGTTTGCAATGTTATTGTAGTGTTAGAAACCTCACCCAGGAAGCTAGAGAGATGGCTTGCTAATTAAGATCCATTGCCATTCTTCTAGAGGGCTTGGGTTTAGTTCCCAGCACTCAGGTCTGGTGGCTCACAGCTGCTTGTAACTCTAGCTCTGGGGGATCTGATGCCATCTGGCCTCAGTGCCACATAAGTGACATATACTCACACAGACACTCATACACATAAATACAAATTTTCAAATACTTCCAAAAAATGTAGAAAACCTTTAGACGGGTGTTAGCAGTTGTCTCTGTCGTAACCAGAAGAGTACTTCCCTTAAATCTCTAAACCCTGCCCCACCCCTTTCTTTAGTAAGAGAATATGAGGGAAAAATGACTAATTGAGCATTTTAGGAATTGTAAGAATTAAGGAGTTAAAGTAACCTAAGGTGCTTTCTTAGCTGACTCAGAGGCAAATCTGAGTATTTGCATTTCAGGGTTGGGTATTGTAAAATCTTTTACTTGATGGGCAGCATTGTCAATGTGTAACCCCAAGCCAGTCGACACAGTCAGTGATTGTTTTATTGTACTCTTGAGATGTGTGGGATGTGATGGTAAAACAGACAAAACCAAACCTGGATTTTCACTGAGGCCCAGTGGAAACATAAAGAAACTGTATGTAGCAGAGAGCAGCTACATTGACGTAGCTTCAACTCCGATCAACACTGGCTGCAGCTACTGTGCGAGCTTATCAGTCCCAGATCCCACAGTTACCATATGTAGAAAGTCTGGGCCAATTGAGGTTTAATTGGGACACACCTGGGTGTCCTCTCTTTTGGAGAGCTGGTCTAAAGACCAGGCTGCAGGGCTCGGGAGATACCTGTCAGTAAAGTGCTGGCCTCACAGGCCTGAGGACCTGTGTTTAATCCTTCAAGCCCATGTAAAAAACTGAGTATGGGGGCTTGTGCTTGTAACCTGAGCACTGGGAAGGCAGAGACAGGCAAATCTCTGGAGCCTGCTGGTCAGTCAGCTTAGTTTAATTAGCAAGCCCCGGCTCTCAATGAACGTTCATGAGGAGATAAGAGGTAAGAGTATGACTGTGGGCTCCAGGGATGGAATGCATATTCAGGTGACAAGCACCTTTACCCACTGACCCATCTCACCGACTCCAGAATCCACCCTTTCTGATAAATGTTGTCAACAAACGTGAAAGAAAAGGGAACTTCATCCTGGAAAAGATGGACTATGAAAACTCTGTAGCCAACTTCCCACTTAATGGGAAGGAACAAATGCTTTTCCCAAGACGAGGGCTGGGCAGTGATACCTGTGCTTCATTCCTATCCAACAGCATACTGAAAGCTCTAACTGGTACAAAGGTGGATGGGTGGATGGATGGTGGATGGATGGTAGATGGATGGATGGTGGGGTAGGTGAGTAGGTGGATGGATAGGTGAGAAGATGTGGATGAATGACTGAGTGGATGGATGGATGGATGGATGGATGGATGGATGGATGGATGGATGGGTATGGATAGATGGATAAATATCTTGCAATATATAGAAAAGCTAGAATTAATAAGTAAATTAGCAGGGTTATCAGATGTAAGATCAACACGTAAAAATAAACCATATTTCTGTATTCTAGTGATAATTTGTTAGAAATTGAAATTTTAAGAAGCCTGGTGTGGTGGCTCATACCTGTAAGTAATCCCAGTATTTGGAGGCTGAGGTGGGAAGGTTACCATGAGTTTGATGCTAGCCTGTGCTGAAGAGTGAAGCTGTCTCAAAGAGAAAAGAAAAATAACCAAACAGTTGCTAGCTCTGAAAAGAAGGAAAGCTACCAAAATACATAGATCTCCACTCTTACAACTACAAATCACTAGAAAAAGAAATCATAGGTGACCTAAATAAACAGACAGACATGCTGTATCATGGACTAGAAAGCTGTTGTCGTCATGCATCCCAAAAAGCCAGCAAGAGTTTTGTTTTGCCTTTTTTTTTTTTTTTTTTTTTTTTGAGACAGAGTTTCCCTGTGTAGCCCTGGCTATCCTAGAACTTACTCTGTAGACCAGGCTGGCCTGGAAATCAAAGATCTGCCTGCCTCTGCCTCTGCCTCTGCCTCCTAAGCGTTGAGATTAAAGGAGTGCACCATCACCTCCCAGCTCAGTAAGAATTTTGTTTGGGGAAAAGCTGAATCTAAAATTAGTGTGGGAAGTCAAGGTAGCTCCAGGATAGTGATGGGAGAGGTGTTTGCTGGGTAGGGTGGGAGGAAGTTTCCTTAGGGAATGGACTTTGTGTCCCTTATCATGCATGAGAATCTTAAAAGTTGTTTTTCACGTCTGGCCACTTTAGATCTGCGAAGCCCTGGGCTCATTGTCACTCCTGTTCTGAACCACTGAACGCTGCTCCCCCAGCCCTAGTTCATACTGGAATCCAATACCTAACAAGATTGTTAAGAGGCAGAGCCTTAGCAGGGTGAGGTGGTACTCACTCAATCTCAGCACTCGGGAGGCTGAGGCAAGAGGGTAAGGAATTTGAGGATAGCCTGGGCTTAAAAAAAAAAAATTATGGTTTGGGAAATCCTGAGTGCTTAGTCCTTAGTGTTATACCATTGTAAGAAAGATCAAGGTTGCTTCCTCCGTTATATATGTGTGCACAGAAGGTGCCAACTGTAAGAAAAAGGCTCTCTCTGGAAACAAAATCTGCTAATACTTTGATCTTGGACTTTGCTGCTTCCAGAGCAGTAAGCAATACATTTTATTATTTATATCTTAGCCAGTCTGGGGTACTTTGTTATAGTAGCGTGGTTAGACCAAGACAGCTATGTCTCTGACCTTTCTTTCTCTGAGTTAGAGAAATGGGTGGCTGAGTCCTTGAGTGGCAGGGAGAGGTTCCTCAGAAACCACTTAGAAAAGCAAAACCCAAACCTGGGTGTGGTGGTACACACTGATAATCCCAGCACTTAGGTGTCTCATTCGTGGGGCTCCCTGACTAGCCAGCCTAATCTGCAAGTTTCAGGCCAGTGAGAGACCCTGGACAGTACTGGAGGAATGACACCCCAAGTTGACTTCTGGCCTCCACACACAAACGCACACATGTGCACGCACTTCTGCACATACACATGCAACTGTCTGCATATACCTGCACATAAATATTTTAAAAATATCTTTTAAAATAACAGCTCTACCTTAGTGCCGATTAATTTTAAAGCTAACATATCAGCCACATAATCTGTAATTCCTCCCTTTACTGTCCTTTGCAATTTAGAGGCCCTTGGCGAAAATGACTTGAATGAACACTTGAACAAACTTGAAGCTTATATATTTTTTTCAATACATTTTCTTGCAAGGCATGGTGTAGCATGCCTTTACTCCTAGCACTCAAGAGGCAGAGGCAGACAGATCTCTGAGTTTGAGGCCAGCCTGTTCTATATATCAAGTTCTAGACTGGCCAGGGCTACCACAACAAAATACATTTTTCTATTTAAAAAAAAAAACAAAAGAGAAGCATCTGATTTTTATAGCTGATACTACTCAAGCTAATGGAAAACTTCTATTTGAAAGGAATCTTATCTTCAATAAATTTTATTTATTAAACTGTTAACTTTGTAACTTTATTTTATTTTAGTGATTTGTTCTTTTTTGGTGCTGGGGCTAAAGGTATTCACCACCATGCCCAGCAAATGCTGTAACTTTAAGGGAAATTATGAAAAAAAATCATCTTAGTGTGACAGACTCAAATGGACAGAATCTTGAAAATTTCGAGTTTGTGAGAGTGTGTGTGTGTGCATGTAGAGGCTAGAAGTTGATGCTAGTGACTTCTTTGATCACTAACCATTTTATATATATTGAGGCAAGGTCTCTCATTGAACCTAGACTTGCCAGTATGACTAGTCTAGTTAGAGAGTTTGCTCTGGGATCCCCTCTCCTTCCTTTCTTAATTCTGGGATTACAGGGGATTGCCCCGCCCACCTGGCATTACATGGTAGGTAAGAACTCTATCCTGAGCCACACCACTGCTCTAACTGGCATGTACATGTTCAGGAGTCAAAATCTAGTCCTCACACTTGTGTGGCCAGCGTTTTACCCACTGAACCAACTTCCCCATTCTGGAATTTCTGTTTTTGAAAGGTTGTGTAAATAGTTCTGTACAAAGGCCATAATACTGGGGTCTAGGTTTTTGTTGTTGTTGTTTGCTTGTTTGTATGGCCACGTCGGTAAATGTCCTCATGAGTAGCTTGGGTGCTTCTTTTGAGTTGTTACTGGTTTTTGTTATTGTTAAATTTCCAGGGGTTCAGTTAGTACTTCGAAGGACAATCTTCTCACATTTCCTTTTTTTCCCCATAGGGCCTTTTATTTTTATTTTATTATTTTTTTAATCCCATCTAACTCAAGCTGTCCTTGAATTCACTATATGGCCAGGGCTGGCCTTGAGCTGCTGAGCCTCCTGCCTCTACTTCCCGAGAGGTGATAAGCCTAGCTCACAGAGAAGGCTTTAACTGTTAACCCTGCCCTGGTCCATAGTCCATGGTTTCCCTCTGAGCAGGAGGCTCAGGCCAGGGTGGCCAGCTCTGAGCCTCTCTCTGTGGCCTTTCCTTGGTGTCCATTCTGAACTGGCTGGGATCCTCAAGGCTGGGGTGCCCTGCTCCTACCTCTAGCGCAGGTTCCCCCAGCTTGGCACAGTGCCGGCTTCCAGGGTCCATGCCTGCTTACTTCCTGTAGCAAATGAGCCCTTCACACCAGCAAGCTGGGGCTGAGTGAGCCTCTATCCCCAATCCTTGATCCCCTGTTGAGCTCTGACCTTCCTTGGCCCTCCTCTCACTGTAAACATCACATAAAACAGACTTGTTTAACTTGCCCCATAACTTATTCGAGGTCTCTGTGTGCCCCTGGTCTCTCTCCACTGTGCTTATCCACACTACAGAGACTGGCAGCTGTGAGCTCTCTTAAGTCCTTAGGGCATCCATCCCTTGGGTTATCAGGCCCAGTCAATTCTTTCCTGACAGCCCTAGAGGAACTGTGTTCCTAACTAGAAATTGGGACTCATCGACAATTCTCAGAGTCCCAGGAGGAGAAACAGGGGTGGGGTTTGTGTGTACCTCCCTGAATCCCAGGTGCTTTTCCCTTCTCAGACGACTGCTGTTATATGGTTGGAGTATGTCCCCCATGTTCATGTTGTGGCTTTCATTCAGTGCCAGAGTGTGGGGAGATGGAGTCTGGTGGGAAGGGTTTGGATCCTGGATGCAGAACACCATGAATGGATGTTTGCTTCTTTCCTGTACTCTGCTCAAGGACTGGATTAGTTTCTATAAGAATGGGTTGTTACAAAGACAAGTTGTCACCCGCCCCCTCTGGCATGTTCTCTCTCCTACACAAGCCTGCTTACCCCTCTTCTTCCCACTAGGACTGTAGCATAAGGCTCTCACCAATGAGGGATTGAAGTCAGAAGCGGGAGGGGAATGGTCAGTAATTATATTTCAAGTCTAGTATAATATAAACCAAAGCATAATAAGATACAATTCTTTCCTTTGACTGGAGTTTTTCTACAACTGATTATTTTGTGTTGATCTGGAGCCTTGGTTACCTTTTCGTTGTTGACGTAGAGGTGCTGGGGGTGGAGTAGAGGGCCTCAAGTGAGCTGGACAAGCACTGTACCACTGGGCTATATTCCTGTCCTTCACTACCATGTTGAAGAGCTTTCTCCTACCGTAGCCTTGGCATTTGGGTTTATTTCTCTGGCCTTACTCCCTTTGGGAAAATGCCCTCTTGGCTCTGTTCTTCAGGTTATGGCTTGAGAGCCCTCCTCTGACCTCCCATTCCCTGGAGAACAGCCCCACACTGCCCCCTCACCCTGCTTAAATCTTTGTCAGCCCCAGGGGAGTAATTTTTTGTTTTAGGTTTTTTGCTGTATCCCTGGTGCCTGGCGCATCATGAGACACTGAATAAGCAGATGAATATACATATCTGTGTGATGGAAGAGAAAAAATATGGATTATTACTCAGCATAGTTTATAAGGTCAAGGTATTTAAAAACAAGGAACTTATAAGGGGAAGTTAATGTGTATTTATAAATAAACTGCCAGGCTCTGCTTTGAGTGGAAAATGTTGGGGAGAAAGTATGGAAATAAAATGGTATTGTGATGATTTTTTCTTTCTTAAACTTTTTTATAAAGAGCGTCTACTGCTCCTGAGAAACAGAAGCTTTTGCTTAGAAGACAGATTTTTTGTAAAAGTTGGGGAAACCATAGGAACCTTTGCCAAGCTGTTTGCTTAGAGAAGTGTAAAATGAAAACCAGGGATCCTGTAATTATTATTGGACTTCTTTGCTTTTTGATAACTGTGTTTAGAAAGGGAGTTGCTCCTATCTGCCGAGCTGGGGTCCTCTGGTACCCCTCAGGGTCGAGTGGATGCCTGCAGCCAAGAGTTAGGCTAAAGTCCTGGTGGCTCTTAGAAAACTTGATTAAAAGCAAAGAACAGCAGCTCCAGGAGCCTGGGGAGGGCCACAGGCAGTGAAGTAGTCCAGAATTTGCCTCTGGAGGCTGGAGGTGTGGCTCGGTGGTAGGGTGCTTGCCTACCATGAGCAAGACCCTGGCTCCATCCATCCTCAACAACACATAAAGAGTCACAAACACAGGCAGGCACATGTCCTTCACAGATTTGAAAGAATTGCTGAGTTTGGGAATTAGTTGAGTTAACAAACACCTAAGGTTGTCAGAGTTTCATCAGACCGACTAGTTCTGGGCGATTTCTTTGCTGCCACTGCAGTTTGATGATGGAGCGCAATGGAAGCCTTCATTTTTGTGGTTTCCCATTGATTCCAGCGCAGCTATGAAAAACAGTGTAAGACTCAAAGATTTCAGTGCCAGTGGGAAAGAAAGAAGGGAAGCCAAACCTGAGCTCTTCTTGCAGATACTCCTTCAGCTGTGCACGCCCAGGGGTTTGTGAGTATGTATAACTTGAGATTCAGACCTGTCTGCCTAACTTCAGAGCAGGTCAAAATCAGTAAGTAGCTGTGTGGGCTGGCAGGGGCAGCTCAGGAAACGTGCTTGTCACACAAACTTGATGGCCTGAGTTCAGTCTTAGGGTCCCACCGGGAAAGGAGAGGCTCAAATTCTGAAAGCCATCCTATGACTTCCAGGATGAGAGTCGTGGCAGATGCAAGCATCCCTTACATATAACACATACACATATATACACACAGAGAAAGTAACAATAAACAAAATAACTTAAAAGAATTATGACACATCTGCTCTTGTGGGTACTGGAGGTCAAACTCGGGCCTCATGCATGCTGGGTAAATGCTTTACTGTTGAGGTCCATCTCCCAATATCTGTGCCTTCTTTTTTGGGGGGTGGTGGTGGTGGTGTTTCTCTGTGTAGTATTGGTGCCTGTCCTGGATCTCGCTCTGTAGACCGGGCTGGCCTTGAACTCACAGAGATCTGCCTGGCTCGGCCTCCTGAGTTCTGGGATTAAAGATTGTTAGTTTTAAAGGATTTTTTAAAAAGATGGTTATTAAAAAATATAAGCAGTTTTATTAGTGATGAAACCAATAAAATGTTAGAAATTGTTCAAGGGAAAATTCAAAGATCATTACTTCCCATTCCTTCTTCCTGAATTTCAAATGGTCAGCTCTTTAACAATGAGAGCAACACATCTTCACAGTGTACAAAAGGATTATTCCACAACAGCAGATAACCACTCTGGCTTTTTGTCCCCCAGACAGAAATTATTTTCAGTTCAACAGATTAGTTATGGACAATTTAACTAGTTGTAAAGTAGCTCAGAGACATGAAATATGCAAGTTCCATAGAATCAGGTAATTGAGTTTAGAAACTCAGTTCTGACAAGATCTAGTTTCCCATTGAAACTACTTAGTAACTTTTCACTCCATTTCAGAATTGTTCAGTTTATCCTGGGATGACTACTCTGAAGGGGGCTATGAGGGCTAGATTGTTACCCATACTTACTAGGCCCTTCTGACTCCCATCTATCCCTTGCCCCTTTCCTCCAGCCTGAAGCATCATCCCTACCTACATAGCTTGAGTGCTGGACAAGCATCCTCCATGGTCTCAAGCTCCCCACTGTAGATTTCCTCTTTATCCCTGGTCCCTTTAGTTCAGAAACGTTAGATTCTTACTGCCTGTACTCAGGACTATGCCTTAGAGCCTTAGCCTGGCAGTCCAGGTGAGAGGGTTACCTGCCACCAAAAGCCGAACAGAAGATGAGGAGCCTGGTACTTAGCTGTGCGCAGTACTTGGTAAATAGTAGCCATTATTGTGAACACCATGGGTCCTGCCTCATCTGACCCAGTTCTGACCCAGCTTCTTTTCCTTTCAAGTTCCCTCCTTAGAACTCCACCTCAGCCTGGCTGGAAGGCCCTCGTTCCACTTCAGAAGCTTCAGTAACACACTGCTGCTGCATGGCCCCCAGCCCCAGCCTGTCGGCCTGCAACTGAACAGACTGGGGCCAGGCAGGGACCTGTGTCCTCATTTCTGGCAGCTGTCCCGGCCTAGCCTTCCCTCCCTGGTTTTTCTTTGCTTGACTGATGACCTACCTGTATATTGTGACATCCTGTGATAAAGCACTGCCTGAACTGTATGTTTCTCTTTCTCGCTGGTCTGAGCTTTCTGAATGTGTTTAGTTAATAAGGTGTACCTATAGTTTGTTGATAAGTTACACACATCTCCATGGCAGAGGTACCTTTTTTTTTTTTACTTGTTCGTTGTCCATATTGGAGAACTCCTGACTGCTAAGCAAGTGTCACCAGCTCATACAAGTTCAGTCTTCTGGCTTGCTGAAGTTTGGAAAAGTCCCAATTCCAGAAAGAAAAGATTTATCTGATTTATGTTGACCATGAGAGCACTGGTAACATAGGTTCCAGGTGACTCTACAGTTAGAATTTCAATCACAGGAGCAGCTTGTGTGTGTGTGCCTTCCTGTGTGTGTTTACAGGTAAGGAACCTGGCTTTTGGAAAAACCACATTCTTTCCTCTTGCCAGATATGAGAATGTTGGGTGAATTTTGGAAGGGGCCTTGCATATGCAAGGCCTGTGCTGGACTACCATGTGCTATACCTCCCAGCCTCCTTCTTGTCTTTATTATCCATTAAATGCTCGTGGGGAAGACTGATGGATTATGAAGAGCCCTGGGCATTTTTAGCATAGTAGCTTAGGAAGCACTGTATATGAGAAGTCAAGTCTTAGTGTGATGTTGTTTAAAGGGCTGGTGTTGAACCATCCCAGGCTGCCTGCCTGAATGAATGTCTTAGAACAGGCAGCTGGGAGGCCTATAGTGACTCCTTGGGGTTGGTAGGTAGAATTTTGCCTTTTAGTTTTTTTTGTTTTTTTTTTTTTTACTTCTATGCTAGTAAAGCAAAAACATACTAGTGAGGCACAAAACATCTTTAGTCTTCATAGAACGTGGCTGTGAAACTGAAGCTAGGGAAATGAATGAATTGTTGCCCATGGCAGTGTGTGAGTCCTGAAGTGTGGCATGGTGGGCTGGTGAGGAGGTTTCGGGAACACATAGCTAGGCAGGTCCTACACGTGTCCCGTGTGTGGCCCTCACCACCTTCACTACATGTCTGAGAAAGCCTCTGCTGTTGGTCTGGACTTTGGAGGCCCAAGAGCTGCCAAGCTAGGAGCCTCCACACACAAAAAAAGACTGATTGCCAGGAAGTCCCAGGGGAGTCCACAGGCCCAGGGGTTTGTCAAAACATCTGTGTTCCATAGGTAGCTTGCAGGATGTTTGTTTTGTTTTAAAATGACCAGATCAGCATAGCTGAAGAGTTTTTTAAAAAAGAAAGAAAAGAAATCTAGCTGTTTACAGTTACTGTCTTAGTAGAACATCTAGACCTGACAAAGACAGAATTTAGCCCGACTGGTTCAGTTGTCTTGTTCTCAACATCAGCTATTGCTTACGATGGGCAGGTTGTGTACTACATGGTTGGTTTGCCTGAGGATGAAAGGAGGCTGAAGTACAGTTGGCATGCTCTGGTTGCCCAGCCACAGGCCTGGCACTGGCAGCATCTGCTGGGAGGAAAGGCGGCCTGTTGTCCAGAAGGGATATGTTTTTATTTGTTTATTTCTTCTGAGACAGTCTCCCTGTGTAGCTCAGGCTGGCCCCAAATTCTCAATACTCCCTGCCTCAGCATCTTGAGTGTTGGGATTACAGTTGTGCCCCACCATGCCTGCCTTCCCCATCTGTTTGCCATTGGCTTAGAACTTCTGTGGGGAGCACTGATGTCTGCCCCTCGCCCCCGCCTTTAGAGCTGGGGATTGACTCATCAAGCATTCTACCAACAGCTTGTTTCTTTTTCTTTCAGTAGCTCTGTCTTACTTATCTAATAGGGAAATTTATTTTACTGACACAGCTCGGGCATAACGTTAAGTCAGATAGGAAAGTAAGTTCTCAACTAAGCAAAGATGTAAACTGTAGGTATCTTCCAGACATACTATTTAAAACAGATTTATTTTGAATTAATAAACATGTAGCACCTTGCAGCATTGTCTTTGCTGTATGCAGGGAATAGTGTGTTCGGTACCACATGATTGACTAAATGCATACAAGCAAACAAGTAACTGACTTGCTGACTTGTTTTAACAAGTGCTCCTGTTTGTTGAAATGAAAAACTTTCAGTAACACCTACCCCCTTTTGAGGCAGGGTCTCTCTATATCAGTGGTTCTCCACCTTCCTAATGCTACTACCCTTTAATATAGCTCCTCATGTGGTGGTGACCTCCAACCATAAAATTATTTTTGTTGTTACTTCATAACTGTAATTTTGCTATGAATCGTAAGGCAAGTATCTGTATTTTCTGATGGTCTTAGGTGATCCCCATGAAAAGGGTCATTGGACCCTCATGTTGAGAAGCACTGCTCTATACAATCCTGGAGCTTGCTCTGTAGACCAGGCTGGCCTTGAACTCATAGAGATCCTCCTGCCTCTGCCTCCCTGTCTTTCTGCCTCTCTCTGCCTCTTTCTCTCAAGTGCTGGGATTAAAGGTATGCTCTCAGTTCCCCTTAAAACCGAAGTTGTGATGTGAGGTGTAGCTCAGTGGTAGAGCTCTTGACTAGCGTGCACTGGGTTCAGTGCTTGCTGCCCTCTCCAAAAAAAAAAAAACTCTTAAGTTATCAGAACATCCATTGAACAGTCAATGATGTGTGATAGGAAGTAGAGATGGGTGTAGACAAATGATAGAATTTCCACCTGAGTGTGTGTCAGGGGCCCCTTCCTCCCTCCCTTCCTGCCCTGTACTCCTCTATTGCTATGTTTCCTAGGCTGGCCTCGGACACCTGGACTCAAGCACTCCTTCCCTTTCAGCCTCCCACTTAGCTAGGGTCACGGTTTCACCACTGCTCATACCTTTGTGGGTTGCCAGGAGGCTTTGAGGTTACACTGTGGAGCTGACCTGTGTTGTCCAGGTACACGCTTGTTGGCTGCAGGCTTCATTGATAAATAGGCTCTGGAGGATACATTCGAAGGGTCTCTTGAATCGGCTTCATTCTCTCTATAGGACTGTTTTTCTCTCTGACTGCCTGGTCAAGAGCAGCATGTGACCCCTGAGTTCCAATGGCCCCCATCTCTCTTCAGCACATCAGACAGTACGTTTGATGGAAGTCTCAGCTCTGCCCAACTTCATTCTGGCCCCACTTTAGCCTGAGGCCAGCCAGATACTTCATTCTCTGCCAATCAGGCCAGTTTATGGAGGGCATCCGTCCGTCAGGCTTGTCTGGTAGAGGCTTCTGAGCACTGACTGCCTTGGACTGAGAATTTAGGGGCAATACTGATGGGGGGATAAGGGCTTGTGCCACTGTGGTGGTACTGACTATTGAAGATAGCTGGGGGCTGGCTACCATCAGCCTGAAAGCATCTCCTGAGAGAGTGATAGGATTGAGGGAAGGTGCAGACCACTGCAGAGGAAGGTACTATTCTCAGGAAGGTGCCAGTTCCTGTGTAGTTCTGTCAAGCCAAGAAACCCAGCAGGGGAGAATACTAGGGTTGGTTTTTATTTTATTTTATTGGTGTTTTGCTTGTATGTATGTCTGTGTGAGAGTGTTGGATCCTGGAGTTACAGACAGTTATGAGCTGCCATGTGGGTGCTGGAATTAAACCCAGGTCCCCTGGAAGAGCAGTCAGTGCTCTTAACCACTGAACCATCTCTCCAGCCCATGCTATATTTTCAGTGAGCGGAATGAACTGCAGCAGGGAGTCTGGGAAACCTTGCTGCCTTGGCTTATTTGCAGAAGGAGCCCAGTCTTGCTTGAATGCTGTATTAAGAGGCCCATGGAGCCAAGCACATTTGCCGCATGAGGTTTTGGTACTCAGTTCAGGGCAGTGTTCAGAATGTGTCCTGATCTCATGTGTGTTTCCCATCTTATAGTAGCACAACTCAAACAACTCTGAAGGGTCAGAGGAGTCGTAAAGGAACGGTTAAGAAGAGTTTAAGCATTCCATTTTTTGACTGTATCAGTAATGTATTGTGGTAGGTGATGCATTTTAAAGGTTTGTCTCTGGCTGTCTGCCAGACCCCATGCTAACCTGCTCTTGGTGGTTAAATCCCAACAAGCATGAGACTGTGTCTGTTTTAGACCTGGCTGGGTCAAGTTAGAGGCGCCTGGCCAGCCTGGGCTGTGGGCCTACCCCGTTGTATGTAAGTCCTTGGGGCTCAGGGTCCTGAGCATGACACGGTATGTGAAGAGCACTCTGTAGTCACTTCTTTTAGGGGTGCTGGGATAATGACCAGCTCCAGAAGGGGTGAGGGGGGGGGGTGTGGGTCTGCTGAAGCTGCATTGCTCTCCGCCACTGCCTTGCTGCTGCTGTCTTCCCACACAGCTCTCTGGTTTCCTGCTTCCTGGCTCTTGCTGGCCACCTGCCTCCCCTCTGGCCACCTTTGCTGCTTTCCTGATTGCTTGTCTCTGTGTTCGAGACTCCCCAGGCTATGTTTGAAGTTGCTCCAGTTCCTCCTGTTGCTCCAGCTTCACATCTGGTGGAGTATTTTGGGGAATCTGGGGCTGCACGGGGCTTACAAAGCTCCTTTATGTCAGGGACCTCAGAGTCGAACACGTTTGTATTAGGAGTAGCACACTTGTAACTCGTCTATAAACTACAGAATAGGAAAACAACCTCTTATAATATTTATACCTTTAAAAAAATCGGGCTATTGTAGAAAAATAAATTAAAAAAAAATTGCCAGCTTTCTCAGCTCTCAAAGATGCCCTCCTCAGATAATTGGGTGTATGTTGTGTTAGCCTTATTCCAGAGTGCAGCTTACTGGGATGGGATACTATGGATGCTGTTTCATAACTTATCCTTGGATATGACACAGTCTGAAAATAGATCCACATTATTTCTCTTAAGACCTTTCCATGAAGATGGCTAGGGAGATGGCTCTGTGGGTACTGTGCCTGCTGTGAAAGAGTGAGACCCAAGTGCAGCTCTTTAGCTGCCAGGTGCAGCAGCACACTCTGGAACTCTGGTCCTAGGGGAGTGGGGGCAGAGAGAGTTGAATTACTAAAGCTCATTGGCCATCCAGTCGAGCTGAATTGATGAGAGACCCTTTCTCAAAAAATACAGGTGAAGGATGATCGAGGAAAGACACCAGATGCAGATCCCTGACCACACATGCACTCATACATGTACATGCACCCACACAAACACATCTATACAGCAACACCACACACACACACACACACACACACACACACACACACACAGTTTTCTATTGAAATTCAGAATATATGTAGAAATGACCCCCAGCTGTGTGCTTGCAGCCTCTGGTAGCCCACGCTAATGAACTCTTTCTTGTTTGACTGTAGGTACCATTTTGGAAATGGAACTTTCATTTCATGATTGAGTGTCAATATTGAAGAATTTTTTCCTCTATTAACCTAGATACATAACCAGAGCTAATTTACTTTAAAAATGTTAATTTAGGAGATGCCCACCATTTTCTTCCTGAAAACATAACTTGAGCAGCATTGACCCTGGGGGTTGGACACATGCCAGTGACGCTGGTGGTCTCCACTGTGCTGTGTTGGCACTCGGACTTGTGTGTAGTTCTGACTGTGTACAAGCACATGCTCATTTAGCTCCACAGTTAGGACACAGAGCAGCCAGTGCCCTATAGCACCTCCTCCCTGTGTGTCTAACCCAGCCTTTCCTACCTCTCATTTATCCCTCATGACTATACCTTTGTCTTTTCCAGAAGACAAAATGGGATTGTAGGAGTGTATTTTTGAGATCATCTTTCACTGGTATAATGTATTGAGACTCATTCCATTTGTATCTTTTGTCAGTAGTTAATTTCTTTTTGTTGTTACATAGTTTTCCATTGTGGAAACTATATATAATTCTTCCTTCCTCCGTCCCTCCCTCCTTCCTCCCTCTCTTCCTTTCCTTCTATGAAGAGATAAGGTCTCACTGCCTCAGCCATATGTACCTAGGACCATAAGTACCCAGCTTGGCTTAAGTTCCATTATTCTTTCAATTCTTGGAAGCCATTTGGGCTGTATGTAATTTGTGACAGTTATGGATAAAGCTGCTATAAATGGATATATACTTTTCTGTTTGTGTTATTGGGTTAATACCTAGGAGTGAGGTTGAGCTAGAGATGCAGCTCAGTGTAGAGCACTTGCCTAGCGTGTGCAAAGCCCTGGGTTCCATCCCAGGTGTGCTCAAGTGCATGTATATGTATATACATGTATACATATATATGTGTGTGTGTATACACACAGACACATAAAATTTAGAAGGACTTAGGGGGATGGCTGAATAATAGACTACTTAGTCCCTGGTTCACTTCACACACGCGCGAGCACACACACACATACACAAACATGCACGCATGCACGTGCACACACACACATACACAGTTTCCTAGGACTGTGATTTCTGGACCATAGGGTAAATGTATGTTTTAATTATTATTGTCTTTAAATGTTTTATTTTATATGTATGGGTGTATTACCTGCATGTATGTCCATGTATCATGTCTATGTCTGGTGCCCAAGGAGGCCAGAAGAAGGTGTTTGATCCCTGGAATTGTAGTAGCAGATGGTTGCAAGCTGCCATGTGGATCCTGGGAATTGAACCTGGGTCCTCTGGAAGAGGAGTTTGTGCTCTTAAACCACTGAGTTGCCTTTTCAGCTCCCTGTTTTAGTCATTTAAGAACTGGGTAAACAGTTTTCTAGAGTGGCTATATCATTTGTGTGTGTGTGTGTGTATATACATACATACATATATACATATATATATAAATAAGTAAATAAATAAATAAATAAATTTTTGGGTGTTTTTTTCGCAACAGGGTTTCTCTGTATAACAATCCTGGCTGTCCTGGCATTTGCTTTGTAGACCAGGCTGGCCCGGAACTCACAGAGATCCACCTGCTTCTGCCTCCCAAATGCTGGGATTAAAGGCCTGAACCATACTGTCCAGAATATCATTTGTATTCTTCCTAGCAGTATGTGACAGTTCTAGGTGCTCTGCGTGGCCAGCACTTCATAGTCTCCTTTCTATTCTGTCTGCCTGCCCCTGACTGCTGGCTTGGGCTAGGTCTTCTCCACACTCTTTCTTGCTTTCAGAGTCCTGCTCTGAAAACTTGTGCCAGGCAGTGTTGACCAAGCAGCAGTCAGTGGGGAGCAGCTGAAATTGGATCTGCTTCATGACTGAAATGGAATGTCGACGTTGTGATATTTGGATGCTGTCTAATTTGTTTTTATTGTGTGTAGCTGACATGCTGTTGGCTTGCTTTGCTCTGTAGTGTTATGATTTTTTTGTTTTGTTTTGTTTTTGTAGTAAGCAAATGTTTTACAAATCATTCTTGGATGGGTGTGGCTTATGCTAGAATCATGGAAAAGAATCCATCTTAATAAGGCTTGAGCTTAATGTTAGTATCTGCATATTAATGAGTGGGTTTTCAAGGTGGATGTGAAAATCAAGCTCTCTAGAAAAGCTTGGTGACCTCTTAGTCTCCCCACCAAAAAAAAGCTTGCTTCTGCTTTAAGTTCCCTGGGACACATATCATCAGGCCTGTTTTCACTTGGCTGTTCTGCTCTCCCCAGTCACACATTCTTGCTACTGAATCTTTGAACCTTCAGCCCATGCAGGTTAGAGTTTACTTGCTCCCAGGAAGATACCCCTGGGGTGATTGCAACTCTCGTGGTTGGTGCTGTTTCAAACCTCTAAATAGTGCAGGGGATGGGTCAGTCTACAGGTTTTCTCTAATGGTTTTTAGAAATGTATGTGGCCTCACCTGAGCCTGTGCTTTGGGCTGACACGAGACATTAATTATAACTCATTAGAGATGTCCAGTTACCTGTGGACATGGTCTAGTGGTTGGCTCATAGATGCTGTTCGAGTTGCTGGGTCAGTCATTGCTCAGCCGTCTTCCTGAATATTCAGGGGTGGAGCAGGGAAGCAGCTGGCCATAATTCCAGGAACAGGGCACAGGTGGAGGCTCCGGTCGGTAGGTAGCAGGTGACTGGAGAGGAGCCAAGTCCCAGGGTGATGTGTTTTGAGGAGTCTCAGAGAAGCCTGGAGCAATAGAAGGGAATTGGGGACAGTCCTCAAAGGAGCCCTCAACTTTGTATCTCTTTGTTTTAACATTACTCATTAAGGAAATCTTTCCAGTAAGCCAAAAAAAAAAAAAAGAAAAAAAAGAAAAAAGAAAGAAAAAGATTCCCTGGAGTATTACTAATCTGAGATGAGCAGTTGTTTACCATATGCATAATCTTTTGTCTGTTTATGTGTTTGGGTGTGCTGGGGATGGAACCCTGAGCTAAATATGCATTTTACCACTGAGCTGTCTGTTCCCAACCATCTCTCTCAGTTTCAACTGATCTCTTTCAATCATTAGCTCTGCTTCCACACAGCTCTGCTTTCCCCAGAGCATCAGCTGAGTATAATCACATCCCATGGAGCCTTTTGAATCTGGCCTTATCTACTTAGCATGGATCTCTTGAGATTAATCCTTGTTACAAGTGTTGGTAATCCATTCCTCTTTCTGTTGAGTATATATTTGATGGATTTACCATTGCTTGCTTATCTATTTACTGAAGTACATTTGGGTTGTTTCTAGATTTTGGGTGGTCATGAATTGAGTCAGCATGAATACTTGTATAACAGGTATTTATGTGACTGTAATATTTGTTTCTCTGGGGGTAATATCAAGGAGTGAGACTGCCAGGCTGTATGGTATGAATATGTTTAACTTTATAAAAAACTAACAAACCATTCTCGGAGGCTGTACCGTTTGCCTCCTTACCAGTGGTATTATGTGAAGTCATAGTTACGTGGAATCCTGGCCATCACTTGGCATTTTGAAAGTTGGAGTCATTGTAGTTAGTAGGTGTGGAGAGGTGTGTCAGTAGTTTGAACTTGCGTTCCCCTCGTGGCTAGTGATGATAATGATGTGCCTGCTTGTCATCTGCATTTTTCATGAAGTGTCTGTTCATACATTTGGAGTAGGGACATGTGCCTCTGCATATGAGTGGAGGTCAGAAGACAGCTTGTGAGAGTCGTCTTCTACCGTGTGGGTTCCAGGAATCAAACTTATGTCATCAGGCTTGGTGGCAGTCACCTGTACGCCTTGCCAACCCTCAGCAATTTTTTTTTTAATTTAGCCTTTTGAAACAGAGCCTTCTAACACACACTAATAGAGAGAATAGTGAAACAAATCCCTAGACGTCTTCACCTTGCTTTCACAGCTAGCTTTACTCCACACTCTGTCCTAGCCCTTCTCTCCTTTTTTTTAAATTTTAATATTTTATTTAAAAATGTATTTTGGCTTTTTAAAACGTATTTTATAAGTGTTTGGTCTGCATGCATGCATGTGCACTACATGTGCGCCTGATGCCTGCAGAAGTCAGAAGAGGGCTGGAACTGGAGTTCCCGATGGAATGGTTCAAAGCCACGTGTGTGTGCTGGGAACTGAAGCTGAGTGCTCTTAGCCTGGATGCCCTTAAGCACTGAGCCATCTTGTCATATTTTAAAGCAGATCTCAGAAATTGTAACACTCAGCTATAAATACTAAGTGAACATCTGTACAGGTCGATAACTTTTTCAACAGCTGCAAGATCTGTAGCACAATTAAGTAAGAATTCCTTGATGTCATCTATAACTGGTATGTGCCCACTTTGTGCCGGTAGCCTCACAAGTATCATTTTGCTTTGTTTGAAGTAGGATCTAAACAAGACCCACTCATTGTATTTGCCTAATAGATTTCTGTTTTTAAAAAAGATTTATTTTGGTTTCATGTGGTGGCACATGCCTTTAATCCCAGCACTCGGGAGGCAGACACAGGCAGATCTCTGTGAGTTCAAGGCCAGCCTGGCCTACAAAGTGAGTTCTAGGACAGCCAGGGCTGTTACATGAAGAAACCCTGTCATGAAAAACAAAACAAACAAACAAACAAACAAACAAACAAAAAGGTTTATTTTGACTGGGTGTGGTGGCACTTGCCCTTAATACCAGCATTTGGGGAGGAAGAGGCAGGCGGATAGATCTCTGTGAGTTTGAGGCCAGCCTGGTCTACATAGTGAGCCCCTGCCACAAAACAAAACATCCAAAAACCAAAAAAATCCTGTTTTAAAAAATAATGTGTACTCTGTGTATCTATATATAGGTATGTATATGTGAGTGAGTGCAAGTGCCCATAGAGGCATTGGATCCCCTGGATCTGGATTTAGAGGTGGTTTTGAGCTACCTGATGTGGGTACTAGAGATTGAACTTGAGTCCTGTGTAAGAGCAGTGAGTGCTCTTAACTACTCAGCCACCTCTCCAGCCCCCATTTCTCAGTCTCAGTCTGTAGCAGCTCCCATCTTCTTTGGCACTGCATGGGGGGAGGGGTAGCCTGTGGGCAGTTAGAAGACAGCTTTGGGCTGATTCTGACTTCTGTGTTCCTGAGACAGGGTCACCAGTTCGTTGCTGTGTACACCAAGCTAAGGGGCTCGAGTTTCTGGGGATTCTCCACCTCTCATCTTGTTGTAGGAGCACTTTAAGTACAGATGTCCCACTGCACATGACTTCTATGGCTTCAAACTCGGGTCTCCACACTTGCACAGCAAGTACTGTGCCCACTGAACCATATCCCCAGCCACTTTGGTGCTATTTCTTCATTAAAGAAATGAGGCCATTCCTCAGGTGTATGTCCTGCATATCAGTGTTAGTTGGAGTCCCCTTCCTGCATGATTTTACCCTGTTCTTGACTCATCGTCTCTGAACTGGTAAATGCTAGGACACAGAAAGCTGTGTCCATGAACTGTGTGTGTGTCCCACTACAGCCAAGTGAACAGGAAGCAGTAACTGATGTTTAGTGAGAATAATATTGACTATTGGATAACTGATACATTTGTTTAGAATCTGCTCCCCCCTCCCCCCTCCCCATTTACGCAGGACTTAACTCAAAGAGATCGCCTACCTCTGCCTCCCAAGTGCTGGGATTAAAGGCTTTCACCACCACACCTGGCATGAGGAGGTTTTGACATTATCTGGAGATATGTTTGATTGTTATTACTGGGAAGGATATGGATGCTGGCACTTGCTGCTGGGGCAGGCCAGGGTTGCTGGTAAGCACCATACTCTAATCAGGATGACCCCCCCAACAGAAAATAATCCAGTCCAAAATGTCAGTAGGACCAGATTTGGGAAACCTCATTCTGGAGTATAGCATATGCTATCTCAGGAATTTGGAAGGATTCCTAGTGACCAAGTGCATGAACTCTGGGCATAGAGCAAGGGCTATGGGAAATGAAGCCAAAAGGCAGAGGCAGGTGGATTTCTGAGTTGGCGGCTAGCCAGGGCTATATACTGAGACCCTGTCTTCAAACAAACAAAAACATACATACTTTAGTGTCCTAAAGACAAGAATATTTTCTGACATAATCATGGTATAATTGCCCAAATCAGGAAGCTGACAATGATGTGTTAGTCTTAGTGATTCTGTAGACTTTGTTCCTGTTTCCCTTAGTGTCTCAAAGCTCCTTCTTAAAAGGGAATCTTGACTTGGACGTCAAGTTTAGCGTCATGTCTCTTTAATCCCCTTGCCTCTGGAATAGTTTGTCAGCTCTTGTGTTTCATGCCGTTGACATTTTGGAAGGATACAGGCCAGTTATTTTGTAGAATGGTCCTCAATTTGGGTTTGTTGACGTTTTCTGCTGTTTGGATTCTGGTCACTTTGTGGTACTGTCAGGAAGACCACAGAAATGATGACGCATTCCTTTTAGTGATCCCAGCCTACTGAAAGTAACTGGTACCAGGCGTCTCCACTACCAAGTTGCACTTTTCTTATGTTCTAATGCTATTTTTTATGCAGGATACTTTTAGACAGTGTAAGTCTTTCTCACATTTTCATGCATTACTTTTAATGGTGCATGATCATTCTTACTCCAATCAAGTATTTTTATGATGGCTGCCAAATGGTGATTTTAATCTGCCCTTTCTTCTATATGAATTGAATTTTGACTATAAGGAAGAACCTGGAACATGGATCCTCCACACCAGTTTCTCTAATGTTGGGCTTACAGGCGTGTGCTACCATGCCAGTTTCCCTGTGCCTTTTCTTATATTCACATAAACTCATGAGCTTTATTCATAAAACTTAACACTTCGTTTGGTGCTGGGGACTGTACCACTGAGCTGAACTCCCAGCCCCTATTATGTATTTTGAAGCCCAAATTGTCTCAGATTTGGCCAGTGTGAGTTCCCATGTGCATAGAACATATTCCCTTCCTTCTCTGAGCACAAGATGTGCAGGACATTTGACTTTCCCACCACAGCCCTGAACTGGTCAAGAAGCCCTGGTTCCTTTAAATAAAAAAGATAGTATTTAGAAACGAAGGTTTGGATACACCCCACACAACACTATGCCTGGCTCGCTCCCCTCCCTTAGTTCTTCCTCCCTTGCAGCCTCCCTCCTTTCTGCTTCAGATCAGTTTCACTGAGAAACCTTTGTTCTCTCTGGTAGGATGTCAGTCAGGGTGCTCACTCTTGCTGTAAAGGGTTCTGGCGCTTGGGTTTGACTTCAGCCCTGCTGTTAATGAGACAGAGAGGTCTAGGGCAGGTTGCTAGACATCTTTGCCTCATTTTCCTTATAATAAGATGGAACTTAAAAACTGATTGGCTGGCAAGATGGCTTAGTGGGTAAAGGCAGTTGCCACCAATCCTAATGACCTGACTGCTATGGCTTGCCCACTGATACCCCCACCCCTGTACTGCTGCCGCCACCCTCCCCCACAATAAATAAAAGGGTTTAAAAAAATTAAAACCACTATAATCCTCACTGAAACTTGCTGGTCACCAGCTTAGCTAAATAAAACATGAGCTCCAAGTTGATGAGAGACCCTGTCTCTAGGGAATAAGGTGGCAATTGATGGAGAGCACCTGACATTCTTCAAGGCATTGAACACGCGTACAACACACGTGTGCACAAACACACACAACAGAAAGTCATGATTTTGGGAGTGTAACTCAATGGCAAAATGCAAGCTCAGCATGTGTGAGGCCCTGAGGTTAGACCCCAGTATTGCAAAAAAAAAGAAAACAACACACAAAACCCCAAGAACACTGAACTTCCCTCTGGAAGAGGGAAATGGTTGCACACTCAACTAGGAGTTTTTTTTTTTTTTTTTTAAGATTTATTTATTTATTATGTATACAGAAGAGGGTGCCAGATCTCATTACAGATGGTTGTGAGCCACCATGTGGGTGCTGGGAATTGAACTCAGGACCTCTGGAAGAGCAGTTGGTGCTCTTAACCTCTGAGCCATCTCTCCAGGCCTCAACTAGGAATTTTATGGACTGTGAATTAGACCTCAATTAAAAACCAGTTGACTGATCCTAATTTTTCAGAAGCTGGATAAAGAGTAAATTAGAGAGAGAATACTTCTGAACCCATTTTAGCTCTGTGGATGGCCCCTGCAGAAGCTGGACTTCATTCACTAAGGCTGCAATGTCCCCATTTATAAACTTAAAAACTGATTAAAAACTGCGCTTTATAGTAGGCAAGGAGTGGAAGTTTTGGACACAGACTTCATGCTCAGTGGGCTGCTAGCTCCCTTCCTCAGTGGATTGGGCAGAGATTCTGGGGCCTCAAGGGCAATGGGACATAGTAAGCTGAGTTTCTCCCCAACACACACACCTCTAGAACAGTTGGTCAGTCTTCAGTATGAAGCTGCCACAGCCTGCTGACTTCTTGGTCAACAAGCAGAGCAGTTCCCTGTTCTCATGTGGTTACGGGGGATGCCAGAGCCATTGGGGAGGTACTGGTTACTTGAGATTAAAGCTAAAAGAGAGGGGGCCGGGCAGTGGTAGCGCACACCTTTACCCCCAGCACTTGGGAGGCAGAACCAGGCGGATCTCTGTGAGTTAGAGGCCAGCTTGGTTTACAAAGCAAGTTCCAGGACAGGCATCAAAAAACTACACAGAGAAACCCTGTCTCGAAAAACCAAAAAGAAAAAGAAAAGAAAAGAAAGAAAGAGGGGAGACTTTGCTTTTGGCTATTATGGGGATGGATACTACCCCCTGGGTTTTCAGCCTCACCCATGAAGCTGGGACCATGAGAAGAAGGCGGGAAGGACTCCAGGGCCAGCAACATCTTTGAACATCCTCAGTTGGGACTGGTTTGAAGGTCTTTTGCTTCCTGTGTCCTCTGCAAGTGCATTGTTGTTTTGCTCCATTACTAATCTAAACAGTCTGGAAATGGAGCTTTTGGGGCAGAGTGGCATTTGCCGTAAAACTTTGTGGGTATTCTCTTGGCAAGAAAGATACTGACCACCCTGTGGCTCTCTGAAATCATGTGTAAGTATATCATCAGACCACAGACAGTCTTCCAGGTTTCCTTTAAAAAACAAGAAAGGGAATATTTTGCATAACACACTTTGTGTTCTCCAAGGAGTTAGATATCCCAAAATAAGCGTATTGTAATTTGCTGAGGCTGCGGTCCTCTGTGGCCGGCCTTCATTGACAAGCAGCTCACAGGTTGAATGTGTACACCAGTGCTTGCTCATGCTGTAAGTATAAACAGCTACATTAAAAAAGTGATGCATATTTTAAAGCTCCACTTTTATGGCTTTAGGAGATCAACAACAAAATTGCTTATACAGTGGAACCTGCTTTGGTTGAGTAGGCTTTAGTGGCAAGCAACAGCTTCCTAGGTCACCAGCAGCCTGCACCCTCTTCTAATGCACTTGGCTGCACTGAGCCTTGGCAGCTTCTCTTTTGTCCTCATCCCCATCTTAATACTCAACTTAGTTGTCTGCCGATCGGCTCTTTTGCTACTGATTAATTGCTTCTCTCAGTGTGTGTGTGTGTGTGTGTGTGTGTGTGTGTGTGTGTGTGTGTGTGTGTTGGGGGGAGGGGGGACTAAGGCCCCTGGGGCCAGCCATCTCCATCTCCACCCTTAAAGAGCAGGTGCTTGGCTTGTCATGCTGCCTGCCTGCCTGCTTTCTTCTTCTCTTCCTCTTTTTCTTTTTCTCTTGCTCCTTCTTCTCTTTCTTTCTGTTGTTGTTTGTTCCTTTTTGAGATGGGGTCTCATTGTATCTCAATCTGGCTTGAAACTCACTATGTAGGTTAGGCTAACCTGGAACTTGAAATTCTCCTGGCTCAGCCTGCCAAGTGCTGTTAGTATAGATGTGTACCACAATGACCAGCATCCTTTCCACATCTTTTTTGTTTGTTTGTTTTTTGAGACAGACTTTCTTTGTGTAGTCCTGGCTGTCCTGGAACTCGATCTGTAGACCAGGCTGTCCTGGAACGCAAAGATCCGCCTGCCTCTGTCTTCCGAGTACTAGGATTAAAGGTGTGCAACGCCACACTGGGCCTCCTTTCTAACTCTTAAACCCATAAATTTGGCACTGTTTATTTATCTGGAGAAAAATGGAGAACCCAAAGTTAACTTGAAATTTTGATTGTAGGTTAAATAATTTACACTTGCTATGAGCACCTTGGTTTTGGAACCAGAAAAATACTCTCTGGCTATGCTGTTGTCTGAGTGGTGGAGAGGGCACTGTTACAGACCTGCCTTCTTCAGGAGATGGTCTCCATAAGAGAGATTTTCTTTCTTAGGAAAATTAAGGTGTTCCTATAGCAAGCTCCTTTGAAAATGGCCATCATGCATGGACTGTGTCAGATCCTCTCGTGGTGCTAGCGACCGAGCTTTCATGCTGTGTCCTTGAAGAAAAACTGTGTACTGATGGGGCTTCCCATGCCCAAGATGTAGAAAGACCCCAGATAAGTTCTGTTAGGCATCTCATGTAGGAGACTATGGCACAGGGAAGAACTACTCACGGCCTTGGACAGGCCTGGACCATATAGTGGAGGTGCTACCTGCTTCCTGAGTAGGTATAAGGATGCTAGAAGGTGTATGTCTCAAAGCTGGATAGTTTCCTTACATGTAGATGCAGTGTGAGCTTTTGGCATTCTGGGGTACTTCCTAAGGCACAGTTTTGAATCCCTCTGTAGACCGTATGGTGTGGTTGAGATTTCTCATTCATTCATTCATTCATTCATTCATTCATTCATTCATTATATATGCAGTGTTCTGCCTGCATGTATGCCTGCATGCCAGAAGAGGGCACCAGATCTCATATTAGATGATTGTGAGCCACCATGTGGTTGCTGGGAATTGAACTCAGGACCTCTGGAAGAGCAGCCAGTGTTCTTAACCTCTGAGCCATCTCTCTAGCCCGTAGTTGAGGTTTTAAGATCTGCCATTTAAAAGCATGTGCACATACAGAGCAACTTCATGTCTCTGCTCTTGACTCAGAAAGAAGGTAGGAAGGCCTGGTGCCTCTTCTGGTTCCAGGATCCCACCTCTGTGACCTACAAACAGAGCGTGGCTTCTGCACCGCCTTCCCTGTCTTTTCTGTTCTGCAGAGACTGACCCTAGGTCCTCTAACAGAAGCTAGGATGGCTCATAGCAATTGCCAACTTGACAGGGTCTTGAGAGACAAACCCGACTATGTCTTTGAGGGAGTTTCTAGATTAGGTTAATTGAAGTGGGTCACCCTAAATGTGGGCAGCAGCAGCCATCTCTCTCTGCTTCCTGACTGTGGATGCAGTGTGACCAGCTGCCTCAAGTTCCTGCCTTGATGGCCTGTAAGCCAAAACAAACCCTTAAGTTGCTTTTATGAGAATTTTGTCACAGCAAAGAGAAAAACTAAGACTGTGAGCTGATAATTGCCTGTGTTGTTGAATACAGGCCATGTTTCACTCTCAGAGGTCTCTCTTTAAGAGAATTCTACAGCCTTGAACTCCTGATCCTTTACCTCCTGGGTGTTGCGATTACAGGTGCGTGCTGCCTCAACTGGTGACATTAAACTTGGAGCACACTAGAATTAGTTCCACCTGCTTCTGAAGTCATGCAGAGGCTGCTGTGTATGTGTTCTCTCAGCTCCCGACAGCCTTCGTCATTGCCACCCTGCTGGATCAGTAGGTTTCTGTGCTTCGCTCTGTAAACTGTGCACGCACACCTCTATGTTGTCTTATTAAGTATGCTGGGAAGGGGCATCTTGTGTCCGAGGCCCACAACCTCTGTATCAAACAGAGGAAAGCACCTCAGGACCAGGGTTGTAGTTCAAGTGGACATGGCCATGGGTACTTAGCCTGAAAAACCCCAGAGCTGTGTGACCACAGTATGAGATTTGGCTGCTCCTTCACAGCTAGAGTCTGGCTGTACTGCCCAATGAGCCCAGCAGCAGTGTTCCCAGCATACAAACCAGCTTCTTACGGGGGTCATTTTAGAATCTGGGCTTCTTGCGTAGAGCAGGAAATGTTTAAAAATGTTGTAAGTGGTACGATTTTTGTGGGCTTGTATCTTTCACACTGTCTTCTATTAGATCCTTTGAAAAGCTTATCTGACATTAGGATTTAGATTGATTCTCAGAGGTACCTCTGAAGGTGTCAGGGCCAATGTCTTCCCTGGGGGTCTTTGCTTTTGGGCTTGAGAGAGAATGGGGTTGGCCTCTTGCTGTGGGCCCACTTGATTAGCTTGAGGTACATTGGCATTTGTGTGGTCATCAAGCAGGCTCTGGAGAGGATGAACTCTTCTGATAAAGAAATGGAATCAACATAGATGTGTACAGAGTGGCTTTCATTTTCCATTAAAGCTTTTTGTTTCATTTTAACATATTCAAGAATGGTTTCAAAGTAAATAAGGATTGGTTTTTAGAGGCCATTAACATTTAACTCATAAATAAAACTGGCTATTTTTTAAAAAGAATTAGGACTGAGGATGGCGCTTAGTTGGTAGAGTGCTTGCCTAGTTTCATCCCCAGTAGCATGCTAGCACATGCTTATAATCCCAGCACTCAGGTGGTAGAAACAGGAACATTCGAAATTCAAGGCCATCTTTGGCTGTGTGGTGAGTTCAAGGCTAGCCTGGGCTACACGAGACCCTGTCTCTATGAATGATCTATGTATGAACATTTCCTTCCCATTAAAAATGCACTGTTTGGCCAGGTGGTGGTGGTGTACACCTTTAATCCCAGCACTTGGGAGGCACAGGCAGGTGAATCTCTGTGAGTTTGAGGCCAGCCTGATCTACAAAGTGAATTCCAGGACAGCCAGGACTAGTACACAGAGAAACCCTGTCTTGATAAAACAAAACAAAACAAAACAAACAAACAAACAACCCAAAACAACAAAACCCCCAAGCAATAACAACAAAACACTGTTTGGAAAATAAAAGTCTCAAGCAATGGAAAGCAGGGGAAAGTGTCACATTCTTGTAATCCCAACATTTGAAAAGCCAAGTCTGGAGGATCTGGAGTTCAGAGGCCAGCCTGGAATGACTGTCTTCAAATGACCTAACACCCTAACAACAAAAGCAATAGCAATCATTCACCTCTCCACATTCTACCATGTAAATGAGTTGTTTATTCATCAAACCTCCTGAGCACTGGGCTTATAGGCATGTGCCACCATGCTCTGTTTCGTGGGGTGTGGGAGACTGAACCCAGCTCTTCATGCATGCTAAGCAAGCAGTCCATCAACTGAACTACATTCTCAACCCTGCACATAGTTTTTAAAAATAGCCATTGACTTATGGGTTAAATGTTAGTGACCTCTAAGACTCAATATTTTATTATTTTACTGTGAATCTTTCTTAAACTTAGGTACATGTGATTTGCTTATTATATAGGTGTATAGTTAGATATAATTAGGTCTCTGACATGCATATATTATAAATATAGAAGTGTGAATTCTAAGTGTGTATCTTTCCCATAGATTCATATACCACAGAAATGTTTAAAGTACAAAAAGAGAAAAATCTTTGATTCCCCTGTCCCTCTGTCAGTCATACTCCACAGAAGTGTATTTTTCACTGTTTAATATAAATGCT